>NC_046975.1:4229825-4452325 GCF_009769545.1 Cyclopterus lumpus | reverse complement strand
CACATGGTTTGAATTGTTTCCTGGATATTACTGGAACAAAAAGAGCACGTTGATGGCGTGGGATGGAATCAATTCTACAGAAATAATAATAAAAAGGGGTTCGCCAAAGTCAATGTAGCTGGACGAGAAACAAAAGGTCAGGAGGCTCCCGTAAAGGCATTTACATTTATCTACGTTGCATTAATTGTGTTCTTTGACACCTCTGCTGAACGGAAGCCAGGCAACGGTGGCCAACTGAGAATGAATTGCATTGAAGAGGAAGTGTTTTGCATGAATAAAGTCCAGCGTTCTATCTGGCAAATACGTCTTTGTGTGCGAAACACTAGGAGACGTTTTGAATCACTTTGCAGTTCAAATTGTGGGAAATGTTCAAATTAAAGATGATGATTTGATTTATTCAGGTAACTGTTCAGTTATATATTCAATCCATTCATCTCCCAACATGAAGCTCTAAATACTGTTTTAAGTATCTGGTGGGTAAATGTCTGTCTGATAGTTGTTGGTGCAGATTGAAATACTTGTTTGTTGTTGCCATGGTCTCCAGAGGATAAATACTACTGGCTTTGGTGATTCTTTGGTGATAAATAAAACATGTCCCCACAAACAGTGAATTGATTGAGAATCATCCCAGATGCCGATCCTCGCATTCATTCGAGTGGGTAATGAAACCTGACAAGCTGCCGTAACCAGCGAGCCGGTGAGAGTCCAGTTCACGTCCCGCTGCCATTAAAGGGAGTCCGTGGACAACTTTGGGACAAAGGACAATTCCTTAGGGTTAAAAAAACGGTCAAAAAAACAACAACACACTTGCAAGTGTTCATTTCCAAGCTCCCGGTGGGACATTTCATATCCGACTATGAAAGTTAGTCGTACCGACCCCAACCTCAAAATCCAAGATGGCTGCATCGTGCATCAACTGGGGAACTCCGTCATACATGCGGTACGGTCCAAGCAACCGAACGGTGTCTGCAGCCGCAAAATACTGGCTCAGTGTTAGCAACTGGTAATGCTAATAGTCGCTAACCCCATTATGTTTTCTGACTTGTACGACAACGGAGTCCACTCGGGTGTGACGTCATCTCCAGCTCACCTAATTCAGATGTCCGAGGTGAAAGGAACGCATCGTTAGCCTCTTGATAAACCACCTGTGTGTTTTGGACATGAATCAAACCAAACGTTCTTGTGTCGGGGCTCCTGTGACGAGAGGAATGAATCAAGTTTGCCGGGCTGATGATGTCCTGCTGCAATCATGTTCTGATCTTTTGTCTTGATTTCCATTTTTACATGGTCCAGGGTAATAAAAAAAACGATATGGACCCAGGAGCGGCCGGAGCTGATGAGTTCTCAAGGAGGCTTCAGTTATTTTTCCTCTGCATGGCTCAGAAATATTGTCTTGAAAGAAAGTCCTCTTTTCAGTTTTTTAGCCCACTTTAATCATAGTAGGCCGTGCTCCTCGATAAATAAAGGAAGATGTAGTTCAGGGATACCAACCTTACTCAAATGGGAGTAAGGCGGATATTTATCTATGCAAGTGTCTATTATGAGGTGGAATAACCCATGTGATGTCTTCAGATGTGCCATTTTCACAGTCACATCCAGGGGAGCATATAAAAAACCCTCACTTCCTGTCTGTCTCTCAACCTGTCTTCCTCTATCCTTCCATGTAGACCTTCTCACATTAACACATTGACTCCTCTCCTCTCTTCTCCCGTGTCTCTTTCTTTCTAAGATTCTTTCATCCTACAATAAGTACCTTCATAGAGACTGCAGTTGTATTAAAATATCATTATAATATTATATATTCAAACTCATCCGTGCTCGTCCTCCCCAGTACTCATGCGATCCTTCCTCACCTCCGTCCAAAGAGGCACATTGTTCAGTCCCTTATTGTTTTTTATAATTACCTGGGCAATAACATATTCATGTCACAATGCGTGCATGGAGGCATAAGGGGCAAGTTCTTGGCAACATTCCCTCGGGTAATGTGGAATGTAAATTGTCGCTGACCTTCTATACAATTTATGTTGTGGTATTTCACATGAATTGAGTGTTCTTTATTGCCATCATTTTCTGAATTAGACTTTGGTTTCCTTTCATTTTCATGTGGTATGAAAATTAATTAGCGCTGACTTTTTGTCATTCAAGGTTACATTTTTTACATTTTTTTTTTTTTTTTTATGATTTTGTAGCTATTTTATGGCTTTATTTGGTAATAACAGTGGAGAGAAACAGGAAATGTGGGGAAAGAGATTAGGGGAAGTTTTTTATGAATGAAACCGGGGACTCAACAACATACAATAGCATTTTTACTGGTAATGGTGGTGGAGGTGACAACATATATAATGTGAATACATAACTCTTAAAAGTCAACCGGTACTATAGGTGTCACATGAACAGCACCCTCCTGGGTGAAAGTCCTGTGTTTTGTTGACCCATCCACCACTTATGAAGATATTACACCATGTTGCACAATAGCAACATGTTGGCATTGAGTCAAGAATTGGTTTGTAAAAGTTTGCTCTAAACAATGGAAGCCAATGGCTGCCTCGAGGGAAGGGAACACAAACATGCTGGACAATGGCCAACTGTATGTTAAGTTTTACTTGAACTTTGAACTAATTACTTTACTTTCTACAAACTGTCACTCTTTTGATGGTGACCTCATCCTGCTCTAGTAGCTAGAAACAAAATAAATGTAAAATAACTTAACATAATCATGTCCTTCTGCCACCTCTATCAAATCAAACTGCCTTTTCTTTTTAGTTGATGTTCCGTTGGTTTGAATTTCAGAAGGATGCCTCACTTTGTGTGCAATGTGCCCAATAACCCCCATTTTACCATTGAACTAAAATACACAAGATCTTTTGCAGAGCAACCAGTAAACATATACGTTGTGTTTATTTTGCCTCGTATGCTTAGTTGATCAAAATTGTAATTAGCAAAGCTACGCCCTTTAGCATGAAAAAAGGGGCCTTTTGGAAAAAAGTAATTACCTGCATATTATGAGCCAGTATCCAATAACGTCTTTTTTTGTCATGCAAGAAACAATGCAGCCCTCTCGGGTGACATGGTCTTGGTTTACACGTGTACACATCATAAATTGTTTATTGCATGCCGACACTCCGGAATAAATTCACGTCATACCACCTCAATTAAACTGCTCGCTGCAACAGACATCAGAGCAATCTTTCTGCTTCATTTCACCGCCGATGTTGAATTTAATTATTGAGCGCTTAATATTGCTGCTGGAGTGATGGCTTCACGCTGCATTATAATGAGCTATTACTGATCAGTCAAAGAGTCCGTATCGGGGTCGCAGAGGCTGAGCCTGACATTTTGACTGTGGGTCAGTGGTTAGCGGGTCTGTCTTTCAATCAGGGGGTTGGTGGTTCAATCCCCGCCCTAGTCGATGTGTCCTTGAGCAAGACACTTTACCCTGAATTGTTCCATGTAGCTGTTCTACAGTGTATGAATGTAACATGATTGTAAGTCGCTTTGGATAAAAGCGTCAGCTAAATGACGTGTAAATGACATGTAATGTAATAAGACCTTAATTGTGCATTCATACACGATGATGCAGATTGTCCATTTGGCGTGGAATGTCTTTCCAAGTATAGCGACACAAAGACGCTCACGTTTATGTGTGCCTGGTCTGTATTGGGGCGGGGATGGACTGGGAATAAATACAAATGTCCCTTCACGTTACCTTTGGCAAAATAGATGTTCTCAGTGGGCGATGCCATTCAAGTGGAGCAGAATATACTGTAGCGTGGTTCTGTTCAGTCCCACCTTTTCAGAATAACATATCTCGGCCCCTCGGCGCGTAGGATGGCGTGGCAACTTTTCCATAATCCACATCCCGCTTGTCTTGAAGCCATAAAGGAGTGTTGTTTTCAAAATATTTCCTGTTTTCCCTTCATTTCACGTCCTCGCAGTGGCTCCGTGGTTCCCCAGTGTGGTTTGCTCGCACAGTTAATAAGCAGATCCACGTTAACCTGAATGGCCCCCGGGTATCTCTGTGTGGTCCTTGAACTGCTCCGAGTGTTTACCTGTGGATGGATGGTGGTTAACTGTGTGTTGCTGTAATAGCTCTGCAATGTATGAATATATGAATTTGTAGCTTCAATAAACACATGACAACCCATGCACATGGCGTCCTCCTCCAAGTCATTCAAGGCCTGGGTTGTTTTCACCAATCCATCAACAGCAGCACAAATGATGGTGACATTTGTCAAGTTATGAAAGGAGAAAAGAAAAACGGAACATTTGTGATTCAAAGTGATGGATTATGAGCACCGAGACAGCTGTTTAAATAGGTTTTAGAAAGCAGTGACTAATAGGAGGTGTTGGCCAACCTGCTGTACAACAGACAGTAGAAGCCGCTGACTGTGACAAATAGTTTAATGGGTTTTGATTTGACATGGACAGAAAAAAAAAAGCACAAGAAAAATAGATTTGCTCTTTACTTACTGTACATCTCTTTGTACATATGTAATAAGAAGATGTTGTGTCATGGCTTTTACCTGGAGTCACGTTCAAGGTAACACTGATGCCTCTATATGACCTATTTAAATAAGAAGATCTATATAGTTATTCTCAACGCCTGCCGCAGAGTCCAATTCAGAGGAAATAAGACGGTATCATGAAGTCTCAGCAGAGACTCCTTCAGCTCAGGCTCCGGTGGGGCCTCCTGCAGGGGGCAGACCCAGATCTGGCTTTGCTGCTGTCTCCGGGCTCCGGCAGGGAGGTGTAGAGCTCCCTCCTCCTTAAACTTTACATTTACATACAGACATACATGACATTTGACTCATTCTGAGGCTGTTCAGGGACAGTGGGCTGCGCCCGGGGTGCAACTTGGGGTCCAGTGTCGACATGCGAATTGTAGAAGGCCAGGGATCGGACCGGCTACCTTGTGGTACCTCATGAGCCACAGCCCCCTCCCCCTTCTCCTCCTCCTCCTCCTCCTCCAACCAGGAGCAGAGCTTTGCCTCGTTGCTCTGCCGTCACCTGCTGTGGAGCGCAACATCATTTCAAGGGGTCACCAAATGGTTGAGGAGGAAAATATAAAAGAACGTATTAGAAATAATAAGATAGACCGGTGAATGTTTGTTATATCAAATTGCTTGTCCAGCTTTGCTGAGGACTAAGCAGTCTCACTGAGGCGACAACACCCCCTCAACATGTCCGAAGGCAAAGTAGCTCTTGTTTTACGTTATCTTCTCTTCAAGAATCACCCGACACATTGTAGATGCCTCATCATAAAAAGGATAACAAATATTTAAAAACTGACTGACAACTTCTCAAAATGTGCACAGAATGTCCGCCCACATTTCTCCTGTGTGTTCATGTATGACTGCTACTGCACACCTACACAGGCTGTGTGTGTGTGTGTGTGTGTGTGTGTGCATGTTCTATCAGGATGGGAACATTGGTGCAGATGGCGTGTTGGTGTTTGGATGGAATCTGCCATGCTACTCTGGATAATCAGAACAAATCAGTGATAATCCATCAATTATCATTCATCGACAGCTGAAGACGGAGGAAACGAGTGAAGGGAAGGAAGAAATGTGTGACCAGAAGCAATGGAGTTTGATAGTAAATTTGGAAAAACATTTAGAACGTTTGTGTGCACATCACAAAGTAAATCAATGCAATAGGTCAAATTAAATAAGGATTTAAATACAAAACAATGGCATATATGAGGCTAGGGACGTTTACACATTCATCATAGGATGAGTTCTTCTTCAGTTGTTTTACAGTCGGTTACTCGCAGATGCTGCAGAATATTTGAGAGTAAACTTTTCTACGGATATCACGTTTTGAGCCACAATAAAGGGCAAAAAATGCGCTGCATCAGACTCAGTAAGGCTTGTTTTTAGCCGATTGCCAAAAAAGCCTTTTTCTACAGCTATTAATGACAGCATGAAAACAGTCAATTTGGACAATATTTATGCTCAAAGTGGAGCTAAAATGTACAACAACAATACACCAAAAGGAGGCCAAACAGTACAACAGCTGTTCATGTACATGACACAATTTGAGCTCAACAGCAGAAGAAAAAAAAAGACAAACTTATATATATTTATGGTAATGCTTACTTTGAGAAATCTCCAATGCACAGCAATCAAGCCAATCTCCAATTGGCTGTCACAGATCTTGGGAGGCCTCATTCAATCATCTTTCTTTGAGCCCTTGGAATATTGGCTGGTGGAGCCTGTTTGTCTATTCCCCCTTGGCTGTCTAATTAGTTTGACAGCCCTGATCATCTCACTTTTTACCCCAGTAGTTTGGTTAGCGCGACACCCTGAATACTGATCGCCCTCTTTAACGCACACGGAGACTTTTTGAAATTCAGACGGGCTCTCTAATTCATGCAGCGGAGATTCATACAGTTATTTCCATTCACACCGTCATCTGGAAGCCAGCCTTCCCTCTTTGGCTTTCTATGAGGAATTTCGCATAACTAAAAAGCCATGGGGGACAAGACGAAATACATTTAAGTTTGGTTTCTCAATTTATTGATTTAGATATTAATGTTTTAATGCAACAAATATTTTCAAGCAAATATTGCAGCGGTACTTGATTTGATAAACATGATTTGTATGCTAACAGGCGTACATTTCAAAATACTTATGAACATTACACAAACCTGTCAACATTTTAGATTTCTTATTTTTATTATATCAAAATATGTTGCCCGTAACTGAAAACACATCAGAGACGGGAGAGAACCTTCACCTTGAAGCAGAGTTCATACATTATTTATTGTTCTATGAGGGCGCCTCAGGATTCAGTAATGAGCGTGGTCATGTTTCTCCCACAGAGAAACATCTGAACCATCTCTTTTTCTCAGCTCCCCCCCCCCACTGATGTTTCCTTATATTAGAACTAGATATCAATAACATTTCTATATAGCTACCACGGTTATAAACACTGCTCCACGCACACAGAGACCCCCGTTTTCCACCTAATATTTATCGTTTCACTCTCGCTGTGTGAAAGATGCAATGGTGGAAGGGAGAACATACGGTACCCCACAGATAGCAAACACACAGACATGTTAAGAGAGATGAAAAGGAACGGTGAAAGAGACGAGGTAGCAATGTACAACTTGACTATTCGCCGGTACAGATGCAGTGGAATGTACTTCCTTCAGATTCGACAACACGGACAATGGTCTGCTGGATGAAAGTCCTGTGTTCTTGAACTTGTAATCTTTGTGGTTTTCAAGTGGGTTACATATGAATTGATGAAGTGGCATTGCTTTACAGTGCTCTCCATTTTTGAAGGCATTACTAAGAGCATACTAGAAGATAAGGACAACTTATGCATGAAAACAATTGTTAACCCTTTACTTATTGCCAAAGTGAAACCAGAACTCGCGGCCTTTGATCCAGGAGTTAGAAAACCTCGTTCAAAATCCTTTTGACATTTTGGAACATTGGAGTATTTCCTAACAGTATGCCACATGGCTCGCTTCCAATGCTGAGATAAGGATGGTGGTTTTTTTGGAAAATACTGCAACGTCATTCTCCAACATTTATGGTTTTTTAGCGAACATCATACCCCATAAACCTACGCAACCCGTAGGGGCTCAATGCCACAGCTGAACCGAGTCCACTGGAGAGTCAAGGTGACGGCAGTTCTCTGGCGGATGTTATATACTTTTGCCGGTAATGCAACTTTAAGATAATCACTTTTACTGTCATCTGTCAATAGTCCGAAGTCAAATGTAGCCAAATAATTGACCCCGGTCCCATTTGGCAGGATATAGTGCGGGAGACGGAAAACAGTTGACCATGAGGTCATCGACATTCTGCAGCGGAGGAGAAGCAGCAGCATCAGTAGCACTTATTGACTTCTTTTTGATATATGAGCAGTCCAGGGGAATCTGTCCTCCGGTGGGGGGCGGGGCCTACTGACACGTTAGCAATGATCTCATCCTCCGAGATGACCCGGCGAAGAGAGGACGACCCGCAGTACACAGTGATGGAGACAGATCCATCTGTCACCCAATGCCGCTACGCCTGGCCACCACGGTCCATCGCCACCCATTCTATTAATCCTCACGTGTCCATTCTGCTCCAAAGCCACTGCTGAGGTACAGCAATCGATACAAAAGCTGTATCAGCTTTCTGAGGGGGGCAGATATCATTAAACGGACACTGTTAAAAGGATTATCTCCAAATTGTGTTTTATTGTAGTGCTTCGATGTGAGACGTTTTGCAATGCGTTATTGTGGCATCTATTGAACCTGGCTGTGGCCCTCTAATCAAATACTTATAATAAATTATATGTTGTAGTACTTTTTGCAAGAATTAACGTTTTTGAATTAATCAACGACTTGTGTTTCCCTTGCTTAGCCAATAAAACAGTAATGAATTAGCCTTGGAAACTCTAAAGGCCTTAAATAGTTCCTGTGCTATGATCACTTTATTGTGCAATTAATTAACACAGGCAATAGGTATTACCCTTCTTCCAGAAAGAAAACCAAGTAATTCTGTCCTCCAGGCCCGGTTTCCAAATAATGTACTGTCATTATATACACCTTATTTAATTGTTTGTGTTCCCATCATTTAAAATTGTAATTAAAGAAATGAGCCGCAACAAAACTAAAACGTAAAATGTGTGTTTTACAATAATATATCCCGACAACAATACGATATAAATACTCCTCAATTATGCCAGGTGTTGCAGAATTACAAAAGAACACATGCCGTTTATTTGGAAACGTAATGACATTTGTTTTAATTGGATGAAGTGGCTTTTAGTTTGTGTTGAACAGCACAGGGATCAGACGCTAGTTGTTTGAAGAAAGCAAACACAAATAGGCTTTATCAGGGTGAAAGTTATGTTGACACTAACGAGCCGGCATCAACGGCCAGTGTCGAGTTATTGGTCAGGTGACGTCTCTCTGGGGATGAATGGCATCGTACCACAAGCAGCCCAATACCTAGTTCCCTGTATTATGCTCCCCGAGTTGGTGGCACAATGGAAGGTTTTGTAGTAACGACAACATCATCCACCTCACGGCAATCACCACCCAGAAAATACAGAGGTCACGACCTCGGTGACCTCAGCGGTGGGCACGGCCATGCCCCCATTAAGTAAAAAGAAGTCATTCTATAAATGTGGGGGCAGGGTACTTTGTCAAGAATCATGTCTGCCATTATGGGTTACCAGGGAAACAGGGACTAGGCCAATTAAAAACGTATCAAAAGAAGAGCGAGAGCGAGAGAGTCTTAGTGTATTCCGTCAGCCCCTTCGGCCTTGGTCACATTGTGTTCTGGACATGAGTGATTCATGTAGTTTGTTCAGGCACAACACTTTGGTTTCTCCTTGCTGGGTCAACGCACCCCAACAGGCGGTTTTTCATGTATTCACTTTCCAAAGACAGCAAAGTGTTTGTCGGTACGCGGAGCATATGAGCTTGGGACAGCTCCATCTGTGATCACGGCGGTTTTAGCTCGGAGAAAGAAAAACTACAAATGAGGAGTTGCTCCTTATATTGTGTCTCTGTATTCATGTGCAGCACGGCGTGTTGTGTCAGCTAAGAGCTTCTCCTCGGGCTCAAAAAGCTTTTCTTTCACTTTTGCCCAATTGCTTTCTCGTTGACTCCCCATGAACCTGCCTTTTACATACAGAACCCCCCCCCCCCCCCTTCAGTTCATGTCTTTGGAGTCATCATTTTTGTAGCCAAAGGTAAATTCTTCAGAATAGTTACATGTAAGGGCATGGAAATGGTCCTTAAGGTGATATCTGTGGACCTTTCTTTAATTTCAAAAGTGCAAAATCATTGCTGACAGTGAGGGGTACTATAATTGTACTTTTAACAAGATACAGCCAAATGAGTAATTAGCAGTGCTATATCAACCAACCTAACCTTCACCCTTCCCACCCTTAAATCAAGTCTTCAACCTAAAGGGAAATGGTTTATGTAGTGGGGATTAGAGTCCCCACAATGCAACTGTGTAAACATATTCATGTCCCCGCCAGACACCCTCTTCCCCCTCTTGGGCCCTACACATCCAGCTTCTCAAGTGGTTAATGAAGGGCTCCACTCAGTCAGCCGCCCGCCCCTCGCTCCTCCACGAGAGCCCCTCAGCAGTGGTGGGAATAGTTTAAAAGGCTTAATTCGAGGTGCATGATCCTGTCCAAGAGGAGTGACTTCCACTTTACTACCAGATGGTGGGGACTTGCTGGGCTTTTTGGAACAAAAGTGTGCATTCGAAATCCATCTGGAGGTAGAAAAACAGCTGGCTTGGATAATATAAAAAAAGAAGAAGCTCTGACTCACGCTCACGCCGCTGGACAACAACCAGCAGCAGGAGACAGGAAGCGATGCAGTTCATCTGGATCTTACACTTTTCTTTGGAGGCTAATATTCTGCATGAAAACAGTTTATAGTTTAGTTATTTTGCAAATTGGTGGTTTGCCAAATGTATCGCAGCCGTTTTGAAGACCTGGGCTGAAGCACCACGCCAGCGCTGCTCTGATTGGAATGTTTTTTGTTCTCATATAACCTGCACCTTCTTATTGAAGCTGTCACACTTTTGATCAGGAGTGCCGCATTGAACTCATGTGCAACATTTCATAGTGAACACAATAAAGCACTAGAATGACCGTCTTCGTGATCGGATACCTCCGCCCCGACCAGTCAAGCTGCCGTTTACGTTCATGTTTGTCCAAAATATCTTCAGACATTTGGACGGGCAACCGAGAGGCGTAAGGAAGCCAACATGCAACGTATTTCTGCTTTACCTTTGGTGTAAATGAGTGTCCACTGTGGGCTCGTGAGTTCTAACTTCACATGAGTCGCCATGTGAGTGTGAGGATTGTAGAATGACTCTTTAAATTAGCCCATTACTACGTGCTAGGGTTAGGGTTTGATTAAGTTTAGGTGGGGAAAGATCATCAGTTTGAATCTCTCGGTGACATTAATCTTAGGTCAGCGAGCGTTCCTGAAATCATAGAAATCTTCGCCTACACTGACAATGAAAGACCTTATCAGGCCATCTCTTCTTTCACCATTTCCCAAATGTCTTCATCCTGTCTGACTCTCTCGCTCCAGAAACCACGTTATCTAAAGCAAAAGTGTGTGTGTGTGTGTGTGTGTGTGGGGGGGGGGGGACAGATTAAGAAGCCGAGATGATAAGAGGTCAGTCACCATTAAGCTAGTTTAGCTTGTGTATATGCAAATACAATTTCTAAGCAGTGTGGCTGTGGGCCGTGTTCATATTAATCCCCTTCTTTCAAACCGCCAGCAGCATTTTCTTTTTTTTTACACTAAAGTTAATGTGAAAAAAGTCACCAAAGTGAAAAAGTCGTGCCCCGCCCCCCGGCCTGCTTTTAGGTGGCGCTAAGTGCTTCGTGAAGGTTTACCCTGTTTCGGTGGAGCACTGGGGATATTCATATTTTGGAGCCCCCCGCTGAACTCATAGAGCCTAATGTTGTAACATGTATATATTTGCTTTATGAAAAGAAGTGCAGGAGATATATTCTATTCTCCAAACCACTTTTAAGATCACTGCAAACATCCAAATCTTTCCACGTCTTTCCACGTCTCTCTTTCACGGAGTTAAAGAAGACGCTTTTTTTCTGATTCTCCTTTAGTGTTCGCTCTTTTACAAACGCTGTTCTCGTGCTTTGAATACAGAACCAACGCAGAACATTTGAATTAACGTTTTATTCCGCCTCTCCCCCTTTTCTCTTTGTGTTTTTGTGAGATTTTTTTGAAGCGGCACCATTAATTTTTAAAATACAAGATACAATAGACACTCTCTCATGAATCAAATATTAGCTCCGGCGTGTTTATTGTCCGAAAAAGGCTTCCATAGCTGTTCCACGTATCGTGATGGACGCAGGCGGACGTCGGACATTGTGTACAGGATTACCAGAGAAATATGAGTGGTGAGATGTTGCTGTTGTTGGCTATGCTCACCATGGAAGAGGTGGGAGCTTTAAAAGGAAATCCAACAGAAACAAGCTTTTACATCAAAATCACAAACACAATTGTATTATCTATTCATTATTTATTTCTCATATCGAACAGTTTTGAACGTGTTTGCATATTTGTTTTTTTGTCTTTTATCTGTTTTGCAGTCAGAAAACTGCACTGTCCTACAAGAAGAAGGTTGTTTTTGTTTGGTTTCCCCCCACTCGCTGGTTCTTAGGACGCCTCCCAGCAAGCTGCTGATGTCAGAGGAGGAAAACAGGAAGTTAATGATCACGATTACGTCTTATTACCTTCTGGCTGACAAAATCTTACACGGTCCATTTAGCTATTTTTTAAAGTCGATGTCTCGGGCAACAATCTTTCACCAGGCGAACGGGAAGTTAAAACTAACGGTGGTATTCAATCCCAATAAAGTCTTTTCTGGGCCGTGCTACAAAGGGGAACCAACTCCTTGTGAATGCATGTCCAGGGTGAGGTGAGAGGACGGAGTCGTGCACCCCGCGGCGCCTTGTGTTTTTTTGGTAAAGGTGTACAGTTGCAGGGTATGGTTTGATTCATGGACTGATTCATGGGCCCAGCACTCTCCTGCTGCTGCATCCCAGGTGGAAGTAAAGCAGCTACGATTCCACACTGACCGGATTAATCCACACGCTTTTTGTTCCGTTTGGTTACCCCCGTGGCCTCCGGCTCCGTGCCAGCACAAAGCCGGGGAATGTGGAAACGCATTCACAGGTGCTCGTCCGTTACTTTACACCTGCACCTGTTTGGTCCTTTTCGGACTAGTTAGTGGACGCACAAGGACTCATCTCTCTGGAATTAAATAGAGCCTCTTTTCCTCTTTCATTTTGTCCTCATTGCTTTAAAGCAATCAATGCACCGCGTTAACTACCACGGTTAACTCCTCCTCCGCGGCCTTCCACAGTGAATTCTGTGTTTTGATAGATCACGGTTTCTCAGCACAGGAGATGGTTTGAATATTTCACTTCCAATAAGCCTCAGCGAATTCAAAATGCTTCGGCGTTGCAGTTGAGAACAAAAACAGAGCGCCGACGTTGTGTAATCATCGTCATTATGAATATTTAGTATGCAAATTGCATTGCCAGTTTTCTCATCAGCATAATCTTAAACTTCTGGCCATTCTGGAATTGTAAGCTTAGTGATGGCATGTTTTTCCCAAAATGCATTTTGGGAGTCATAGTTGACTTCTCACCTTACATTTATTCAATTTTTCTAAATTCAGTTAAACCCATCTAAGTTGTTGAGGGGTCCCAACTAGGCCTGGGCAACATGGCTTATAAATGATATCTCTTTACTTTAGGCTATGCCCGCAATATACGATATGTATCACGATATTTAAATATTTAAAACATTTTATTTAACGGTGCTTTACTTCTTATGCTCTTTCCCTGTTTCCTTCCACAACCAAACACATGTTTTCCCTGCTGTAAGGCCATCTCATTTTCTTCATTGAAAGGCCCCAATAGAAGGCACTTCATCACGCTTCCTTCACTAGAAGGCCATCCTAAAGGGCACTTCATCACGCTTCCTCTACTCATAAGGACATCCTAGAGTGCACTTCAGTACGTTTCCTTTACTAGAAGGACATCCTAGAGTGCACTTCAGTACGTTTCCTTTACTAGAAGGACATCCTAGAGGGCACTTCAGTACGTTTCCTTTACTAGAAGGACATCCTAGAGGGCACTTCAGCACGTTTCCTTCACTAGAAGGACATCCTAAAGGGCACTTCAGTACGTTTCCTTCACTAGAAGGACATCCTAGAGGGCACTTCAGTACGTTTCCTTCACTAGAAGGACATCCTAGAGGGCACTTCAGTACGTTTCCTTCACTAGAAGGACATCCTAGAGGGCACTTCAGCACGTTTCCTTCACTAGAAGGACATCCTAGAGGGCACTTCAGTACGTTTCCTTCACTAGAAGGACATCCTAGAGGGCACTTCAGTACGTTTCCTTCACTAGAAGGACATCCTAGAGGGCACTTCAGCACGTTTCCTTCACTAGAAGGACATCCTAGAGGGCACTTCACCACGTTTCCTTCACTAGAAGGACATCCTTGAGGGCACTTCACCACGTTTCCTTCACTAGAAGGACATCCTTGAGGGCACTTCACCACGTTTCCTTCACTAGAAGGACATCCTAGAGGGCACTTCAGCACGTTTCCTTCACTAGAAGGACATCCTAGAGGGCACTTCACCACGTTTCCTTCACTAGAAGGACATCCTAGAGGGCACTTCACCACGTTTCCTTCACTAGAAGGACATCCTAGAGGGCACTTCAGTACGTTTCTTTCCAAAAAGTACAAAACTTCAACTTCTGGAACCAGGTGAATGTCGATTAATTCATGTTCCCCAGAGGATGAATCCTAAAAAAAACAGTCAGTAATTAAATACATCTTGGTCTTAAGCTCAAAGACTGCACCAAAAACAACTTCATGCAAGTAAAGAAATTGCACAATGGTGGTGGTGGAAATATATGAGAAGAGGACGTCAATATGTTGAAGTAAACAATGTTTAAAAGTTTCTAAACCTTTTCAGAAGGTTTTTCCAACAGTTTAATGAATTAGGAGGTGCATTCAGTATGTTGGTAAGCCCAGTTCTGGTGAGAAACGGGGAATGTAATCAAACCAGTCTTTGTGTTGTCTTGTGTCAGCGCCGTGCACACTTACACACAACAACACACACCTGCAATGTCTTCACATCCCAATTCCCTGAGAATTTATGATATTCAGCAGCCTGCGAAAAGGTCAATGTCAGTTTGTTAAACACTCATTCTGTCCAACATCAAATCAAATCTCACAAACACATGGAGCTTGACCTTCATTTCCTTTTCTATAGAAACAAAAAAGTGGGGTTCACCACATACTCCCTTGGCTCTCTGCCAATGTCAACTGGCAACATTGCATATGAAGGAGGCAAAACAGCTGCAATATTTGACAGACCAGTCATTGGGGAAATGCAGAAGAAACACTTATCTGGATGGTATAATTTGGCTTACACGCACACACCAACATTTGCAAAGCGTACGTTTCTGGCCTTGTTTTGAGGCGCAATTTGTTCATCTTTCTACTATGAAAGAATTCACCTTGAAGGCATTGAAGCCATTAGAACAATACAAAGGGCCATAGAGGTTGTCTATAGGTTTCTAGCAGCTTATTTTGATTCATATTTACATATGTTTGTTAGGCGGCGACCTCTACCTGCAGTAATTATGACGGTAGTATAAGAAGCTGTGGCTCAGTGGTAGAGCAGGTTGTCCTTCAGTCAGAACTTCGTCAGTCTGATCCCCAGCTCTGCTAATCCATGTCGATGTGTCCTTGGGCAAGACACTTAACCCATCAGGCCCCTTGCATGGCCCCTGCCCATCAGTGTGTGAGTGTGTGACTCATGAGGGCGGCTGTGGTTCAGTGGTTAGCAGGTCCGTCTTTCAACCGGCGGTTCAATCCCCGCCCTAGTCGATGTGCATGACACTTAACCCTGAATTGTTCCCTGTAGCTGTGCCTATGGTGTATGAGGGAATTGAATAAATTACCATTTAAAAGATCACATACAATGCAGTTCAAATACCGCTCTGACGAAGTAGAGATGAATGTACTGTATAAAAGAATTCATAGAAAGGGTAAGACATGTTATATACAGATGTTTACATTTGTTTGCTCTGTCTTATTAGTATTTACCGCCACGACAATCCAGTTTCACTTTGGGAATCATGACGCGTTCATCTTTGACAGTATTACATTATTATTCATTATGATGGAGGAGTGAGGTTCAAGAATGTTTGCTATCAAGCTTATTCGGGTTTAAGTTATTAAATCCTAGGAGTGTAGTAGCTCTGTCGGGCTGAAATATATATCTTCTTCTTGCATCACCTCGTACCTTACCTGGCTGGAAGGAGTCTCTGGCCGTCGGCCTCAGTGTCCATGTTCTCCACAACCGTCTACCGACACATTGCTGAGGACCCAAGGTTTCTGATCCAAGATCTGGGAGACATATGTATTAGTGGTGCGGTATTTGCAGGTCGGTTGCTCTGGGCCAAAGAAGCGCTAGTCGGGTTAAAGTCTTTATTCAGGCTGTCGACCAAATTCAGGATGCACTAAAGATGTTCAGGCTCAACTGTACTTTGTGTTTGATGCTAATTAACACATATTAGCATGCTAATACTCTTATCAGCTCGATGTTCCCTCATGAACATTTTGTCCATCCCAAACTAGGCCCTATGTTCCCGCAGCATCATCCTTGGCTGATGTTAACATCTGTCTATCATATTCTTTTAGGTATTGCGCTAACAATATCAGATAACAGACCTTCGTTTGTTGGGTTGGTTAGGTATAGTGAGATTGGGTCTAAGAAAACCAGGGTAAGCCAATCAGAGGGACAGCAGGGAAAGAAATATCAGGGCCAGGAAGGTCAGGTGTCTCTTCCTGTATACTGTATTAATTAGCCATGAGCTAATGTTTGTTCCGAGCCATCTGTTGATTTCAGAGCAATGTGTCTTTGGAACAATGGACGTTTGTTTTTTTGGGTTGATGGGCTGTCGGACAAATGGGCTTTTTTTGTTGTTGCAAGGACTTCCTTAATAAATAAAAAAGAGCAGGACAGCACTAGTTGCAAATGATTCATTTATGAATGGATGTTTCAGGCATAATTAAGCTCAACAATATAGCCAATCATGCAAGAGCTCTCTGCAACAAAACAAAATATAGCTTACCATCGTTATTTATATCAAAAACCGTACGGTGATAAATCTAAATGGCATTAATGTGCTTCTCTCACAGAAACACTACACACACACACACACACACAGACACACACACACACAAAGGAAAAAGGCAGCTAAAGAAAAGGGGTGCAGAAGGCGAGGAGGTGAGAAAAGTGGAAACGGGAAGAAAGGGCAGGCAAAAAAAAGATGATGACGGCGGAGCAAAGAGTCAGAGGATGGAAGAGAGGCTAAAATAGTGTGTGTGGGGGGGGGGGGGGGGGAGTGACTTAATGAAAAGAGGAGGTGAAAGGGGGAAAAGGGGATTGGAGGACAGTGGTGCAAGCTGGATGGGAAACAGCGGTACCCCCCCCCCCTCAGAGATACTGAGCGGATGAAAAATAACACTTTATAGAAAAAGACCTTATTACAAGCAGGGCTACAAATGTTAGTCAGGCTGTAAAATACCGCTTGCTGCCGAAGGACGGGCGACCTGAGATGACCCACATTCGTATTCGTAGCGGTGCTTCACTTAGTCAAACGTTGACAGATTAAAGGAAACACCTGAATAAGTGAGGAGAGAAACATCAACGGCAACGGCTTCCACGCAGGAGACGAGCGCTCAAAGAGCCAGCAGATTGCAACCGAAAGATTTCATGGGAGATTCATCGGATGAGGGGATATCCTTTGGAAGAATAAACCAGTCTGGTTTTTTTTTTTCTTCTATCCACCGTTTTTTTCTAACCCGTTCTTACTCCCAACTCGAGAGAGAGAGAGAGAGGGAACCAAAGGGTCCTAATTTGAAGCTGAGGACCACAGACCAAGCTTCAGTATTGGAGTTTGGAGTTTCATACACAGTTTCTATTTGAGCGTGAAAGAAATATTAGTGGAAGCACTAGTTGATGGAAACACACATTTGCGTTCAAGGTCAACTTAAGAGGCTTTTTAAAATAAACTTTCAATTGCATTCCATGGTCTTCATCAGCAAATGGAGTGAGTGTGGTTGTCATGGAGATGGCTCACTTGTCCGGACATCGGAGGCAGATGCTTGTGTGTCCCTGGTCCTCTTCACTCGTGCAGGCACTGCTGGTCTGTCACACATGTTCATCCTGTCCTCGTCCCGGTGAGATGCAATGTGAATTAATATTATTATCATCATCATCATCATCATCATCATCATCATCATCATCATTTCTTTAATCACTTGGAATCTCCGAGGAGCCAAACTGTGTTGCGTTCTGAGAGACACAACCCGGATCGCATTTAAAACCACCGGAAACGTTGTCAAGAACCTGATCGGAGCGGTGTGAAGCAACTCATAATATAATAAACGGCACATAATGCGCTAAGAGATGTAATAAAATCTCAATAAAAATTACGTCAGTGATGTCATTTAAAAAAAAAAAGACATCTCAAGGCATAATCAATATCCAATTAGTCTCAGATGTGCAAAGAAACTGGTGTGATACTGCTGTGACTGTGTGTGTTCCATAAGTGTGTGCGCGCGTGTGTGTGCGTGCGTGCGTGTGTGTGTGTGTGCGCGTGTGTGTGCATGCGTGTGTGTGTGTGTGTGTGTGCGCGCGTGTGTGTGCGTGCGTGCGTGTGTGTGTGTGTGTGTGTGTGCGCGTGTGTGTGCTGTTAAGCTTCATTAAAGCCAGTTAATGGTTTTGTTGACAGACAGACGCTGTTCATTCTGGTGGAAAGGACAGTCAGATCTGCCTCCCTGTCTTTCCCGTCACTCCATCTCTCTAATCTGCCACTCGCTCTCTTTCTGCTCCCCCATCCGAGTCTAGACGTTTGTTTGAAGAGACTTTTGGCGAGGTTAAATAGAGATCCTCGACCATATTTCTTCCATTTCCTCGCCCGTCTCCTTTATTCTGTCCTTCTCAGCTAATCCTTTTCCTCCTTCACCTCCTATGTTGTCCTTTCCTTTTTGCAGTTCTTGTTCCGCCCCCCCCCCTCTCATCGTTCCCCTCCGCTTACGTTCCCTTTCTTCCTCCTTCCCTCGTCATTTATTCAGGTCTTGAAAAATTTAAATATTATCCAGACATGTCGTGTTTCCAAAATCAAATCGCTGTGAAAGTTATGATGGACATTCCTAAAAAATGATGGAATATTTCTTTTTGACGCCGTCATGTTCTCTCAAGCCCTCGCTGCCTCCCATCATATCATATTACACACACCTCTTGCAGAAATATATATCCTGTGAGTGAAGGCCTTAGCTGACCTCCCAGAGAAATGATAGATATGACAACTTCATGGGTAAGTTTGGCAAAAGCAGACTGCAAAGCACTTTCACGCAAACTTCCCTGGGGAAATAACACCGGGGGGGGGGGGCAGCAGAGTTGAATATGGATAGCAGTACAATGCCAGCATGCATCGATGACTGCAGTCAAGCCAACACTCATCTGACATTAGCGTCTGGTTTTATATAGACGGTGTACATATATGGTAATAAGAGTAATTGGAGAAGAGGCAGAATAACTGTGTGTATTTAGTCAGTCCTGCAATCGAAGGAATTCCAACCCCAAAACCAAAGAGTGAAGACATTTCCTTCTCAATTTAGAAGTATTTTCATTCATAAGGGACACAGGTAAAAAAAAAAGAAGCTTTATACTTCCTATGAATACAATCAGAATTCACACTGCGGATTGTTTGTATACACAAATAACTCCCTTGTTCTCCGAAATCAAATGACTTTATTATATTTTGTCAAACTGATACACCAGCAATAAACCCAGATTCTACATTTTTGGAGATGGTTGCCAACCGACATCTACAATAGACACTTATTAACTGCCACAATCACAGTCGATTTTCATAAAATCATTCCCCATATTTAATACTCTGTCTTATTAAGATTCTGGCCATGGGGGTGCCTAAGGTGAATAAGAACATCTTTGTATGGTGAGCAATGGTTCTTACATTGCATCTTTGTATGGTGAGTAATGGTTGTCCTACATTGCATCTTTGTATGGTGAGCAATGGTTCTTACATTGCATCTTTGTATGGTGAGTAATGGTTGTCCTACATTGCATCTTTGTATGGTGAGCAATGGTTCTTACATTGCATCTTTGTATGGTGAGTAATGGTTGTCCTACATTGCATCTTTGTATGGTGAGCAATGGTTCTTACATTGCATCTTTGTATGGTGAGCAATGGTTTTCTTACATTGCATCTTTGTATGGTGAGCAATGGTTGTCCTACATTGCATCTGTGTATGGTGAGCAATGGTTCTTACATTGCATCTTTGTATGGTGAGCAATGGTTCTCTTACATTGTATTTCCTTCTAAGTTTTCAATGGTTTGCTGTGCCCCAGAATGATTTACTGTTTCTCTCTGTGTGTGTGTGTGTGTGTGTGTGTGTGTGTGTGTGTGTGTGTGTGTGTGTGTGTGTGTGTGTTCCAGCTCCTTACAGCATCACGCTCTGCCGGCCTTCAGGTGTGCAATATCTCTCACACATATCTCTCACTCTCTTTTTCCATCTCTTTCTGTTCTTTAATCTCAATATTGTCCCTAGTACCCGGTCTCTCACCTCTCCTGTGTCTGTGTCCAGCTCCCTGACTATAGAGGTGTTCCTCTTCGCTCCGACACTCTCGGCTCGTCAGATAAAGGGTCCGCTATTACTCTCTCGTCACTTCCTAAATATCCCCCCCACGCCCCCGCGTCCTACACTCCATCACCCAGGCTGGCAGCAGGGATGGAGCCCGGGACAGCGAGGGACTGGAGAGGAGGCCGGGAGGGATGGAGAAGCAGAGTAGAGAGGAAGGGGAAGATGAGGCGTTCCAATGCAAACTAAAGCCATTCATCCACGGGGAGCGAGCAGCTTTCTACATGATCTATGCTGAGTTTACAGTAGCTCTAGCACACACACACACACACACACACGCACACACACACACGCGCACACACACAATCATTTCCAGAGAGCTTGTTTTCCATCACACACTAACTGACAAACATATGCCAGTAGTACATCACCTCGGGGCGGTGGTGTACACAGGATGATTCTGTTCCTTCTGGGACATGTTCAGTCATTCATTTTTGATATGACATTTTTCCAGAGAAAAAACAACAAATGTTTAAATTCTTCAAGGTCTTACTTACACTGATCCAACTACTCTTTGTCTTGTATGAGTTATACTTGTAGGCAAAAAAAGAACAAGATCGTGTTAAGGTCGTGTTGAGTGAAACTACGTACACACCTCAAGATGTAGGCTTGAAATACAGAGTGTTAACAGTTTCAAAGGAAAGTCGCCAGGCACAGAAACCACGTGGAATACTTTTCACAGTGCTGGACACACGAAGGCTAAACGTAAAACTGCAGGTACCTCACATCCACCGCACTCACAGTTGGAGTCCCAAAGGACAGCGGGGACAAGCATAGGATGACTTTTATTCCCCGTGCCATGCAAGCATCGGACACGGAATGAGTGCACCAGGGAGCACTTAAATATGCAGCTTATTGTATACTGTATATGTGTATGTTGTTCTCGGGAGAAACCTACCTTAATGCAATAGGTGGAAACAAACTCCAAATAAAAGCTAAGTGACGGGAAGGAAAAAGAAGTAGGAAAAGCTCCGCGTCTGCAAATTTGCCAAATCAACTTCATAGTTGATAATCAGTTTTTGTAAGCTTGGAGGACACCATGACATTTATTTTTTTTTGCAAATAGACGGCTTTTGAAAAAAAAAACTGTGTGACTCTCAAACTTAATGCGCTGCTTATCAAATATGAGTGAATGAGCCTCTGTGCTAAAACAGTCCAGTTCACAAAGATCAGCGCTGATGGCACCGCGACATCACTATAGCCTTGGTTTGATGTATGAGGTGTGTCCACTCACACGCATGTACTTTGGGAAAAACAAAATGATTATTTGATAATGTACGAAAGGAAAGGTTATAGGATTTATAAATCATGGGTTTACATTTTTCCCTTTCCTCTCTCTTAGTTGCCTGCAGGAAGTGTTGATGGAAGTGCCACTCAAATCGACCTCAAGCGCATTTATACCGCAGTGGCATAAGGTAGTCACACACACACACACACACACACACACACACACACACACACCATCTTATCCTCGCGTCATATTGAACAATAGAAACATACATATTACCCAGCAATCATCATTGCATCTGTGTATGACAAATATACCAACGAAATAATAAATGAATTGTTTATTACTTTGTTTATTTATAGTTTATTAGTTAGCATAGTTTATGTAGAAAAAGCTTCTCATTTTGTTATAGTTATTGACTATTGTATCCCAACAAGAACACCATGATGGGTTTGCCCTTTCAAGAGAACACATAGCAACACACTTTATTTTGGAAGAAATATTTCCTATGTGTCAATCTGAATTATTATAAGAGCACCTAACTTCACTCAACACCCTCCATTTGTTTCTTCTTTTGACAACAAACAACCGACCACATCTCCAGGCGGTGCTACTAATTGGTTTCCTGAAAGCCCCAGTAGACTATGATTTTGTCTTGAAGTGGTAAAGCTTTATCAAGAAGACAATAGTTCAATGGACCCTTAAGAACAAAAGCACCTTTAGGAGCCAGGTGTCTAGACAAGATGCCAGTTGCTTCTTTATTTGTCTCAACGGGAAGTTAAACAAGTTCCACAGAAAGTACTAAAGCCCATTCTATAAAAAGCCAAGACCTGTCCTTAGTCCTTCCTCTCTGCTGCTGGCTCTTACTTCAGAGTAGTGAGACTCGACTGCTGGCCAGAGGGGGTTGAGGGCCCTAAACCCGGGACAGAGGTGAGGCCCACCCGCTTCATTTACCTCCTCACCGTGCCTCTGGCAAACGAGACTCGGCCGCTCACCTTCACTTTCATCACAAGGCGTCTGAAATAAAAGACACCAGGAAAGTTGTGATGGGAAACATCCCAGTGTAAGTAATGCGTGTTGTTCCCCCGCTCTAATGTGTCTCCGTGCAGAGAAACAACACTCTCCTCGCGGGACGGGAGGAATTCGTCGGCCCCGGTTACGAGCAGACTTGACACCAAGCGAACTGCAGATAAAGGGGAAATTGTAACTCTTGATAGCTGGCTAAGTCTCGGTCAGCAAAATGTTTTGCCTGGATGGAGAGCAGGGGAGAGGGAGAAGGAGAAATTCTGCTTAGAACGAAGTTCCTACTGATGCTGATGATTCCTTTAAAAGTAGCGAGCTTATTGTTCTTGTAGCCAGGGCACGGAGCTAATGGGAGCTGGGTGGAGTGAGTGTGCTGTGTGACTGTGTATGTGTGGCGGACTGGGAGTACTGGGCAAGTAGAAGCTAGGGAGGAAGTGATTATTCGTTAATGCCATTTTGTTTTGCAATTTGCCCGGTTGTAAAACGGAACGAGCCCCGGCCAGCCTTACCTGTCATGCATCGTTTCGGGACACCGGACGGGAGTCAGCACGGCCTTTAAATCACGTGCCACATCTCTGATTCCATCAGGGATTCAAAGAATGCCAGAATCTCCCCCAAAACCAAAGAAAGCGTGGATGTGATTCATGCAAGTAGCATGAATAAAAACTCTTTGAGTTTTAAAAGTGTGCAATTAGAGGCGTTTATTAAGCCAGTCAAGAGACCTTTTTTTAATTTTCCTTCAGCATTATTGCTTGAGAAGACCGAGCCATACGCCAAAGTTTATACTTCTGGCTTTATGTGTGCTGTGAGGTTAAAACCACAGCGCTCAGGCTTCTCTCTCTTTCTGTCCCATTCTCCTTGAGTCAGCTCAGCACTTTTAATTACTAGTTAATATTACATGAACTTGTGAAGAGGAAGAGCTCTCTCCCTTTCACTGTTCTGCCTTCTACGATCATTAATGCCTCCTCCGTTAATGGAGTGCTTTGGTTGGAAAAACCAGTGCAAGATGCGTTAAAAGAAAAACATAAAAGTAGTGTTTATTTCTTCTATTCGGCCCTCACATGATGGGAATCCAATGAAGCACTCTGTATCGGTATCACTTTATAGGGAACTGGTATCGGTGCTGGCATCGCATGTTTTTAAAACGATAACCAGCCCCGACCATCACAGACAAACTGGTCAAATCTCCAACCAGACAGACACATTGCTTGCAAAAGTACAGAAGGCTGATTCCATTACGCTGTCAGCTCGGCAATCACCATGTCTGCGACTTCCTCACCGGAAAATGTTCAGCTGCCAAGCTCACTTTAAAAAACAAAAACAAAACCTGAAGGAAAAAAAACATTTCCAAAAGCGCTGTCATCCCGTCGAGCGTCCGCATGAGGACGAGGCGCCTCGCAGATTACTGGTTCCATCACAGCGTCACGTGATACTACCGACGAACACGGCAGAAAATAAAGCTACTTTGAACAGAGACGAGAGCCTGCATGCACACGCGCAGACACACACACACACGCACACACACACACACACGCACACACACAAGTTCATTATGTCTGTCTATAATTAGCTTTGGGCTGGAGAGGAAGCCATCATATTATCAAATGACTGAGCACCTGACAGCCACTATGATTTATCAGCTGCATATTGCATTTCCATAATCCCCCTGAGACATCCCTGTCCGTCTTTCTTATTCCGTCTCTCTTTGTCCACACGATTCTATATCCTCCTCTTACTTTAGTCCATTTCCTTCGTCGGGATCACGGAGACGAACTCTCCTTTGCAGCCGACTCGACGCTCCTTAAATTCTAAATGTATCTGGCGCTCTGGAAGCCGTCCCTACTTTTAGATATATGTGTACACATATCACATTGGCATCGGGCATCGGGCTAAATGTACATCGACACAGCTGGATTGCAAATGATCCTTCAAGTAAAACCCACTCGCTACGGTCATAAAAACCTCACTGTAAAGGAGCAGCATATAAAACATTTATCGACTCTGCATTTAAACTGTACTTGCTGCGCATAGGAGTTGTGATTTATCTTTAATATTGCAAAAGTTATTTAAAGCTTTGCAGTAAGTAGTATGCATTGAAGCAGGTAATGTTAGAGACAAGCTAAATTAATTTGTGTTTGAGTTCGTAACATCTTTTATGCATCTGCCTCTCAATATCAGGGCGTGTGAGTGTCACTTTAACGCCGGAGTCGGTTTAATGAAGCGTGAACCCTGGAAGAGGCTAAATGAACACACATAATAATAATAATAATAATAATAATAATAATAATAATAATAATAATAATAATAATGCTGCTGCAGAGGGCTCCGTCAGCTTCAGGCTTCACAACCATCTCTCCATCGCTCAGGGACGGCATACTAAACAACCGGAGAGAGCGGGGAGTTGTTCAGACTCTATTTCCATGTCTGTTCATACCAATTACAACTTGTAGCTCGTATTTGATTTCATCACGAACTGACCTTGAAGGGACATGTGGGAAATGAGTATGGAAAGCCGGCCGACAGGGCCGCTGAACGCCTATTTTCACACCATTTATGTTAGGAATAAACCTATTTGAGGCATTTTTAACCAAAGGTGCGCTTTTTTTTTTACAGCGCTCTTCTTAGGGACTTTTATACGCCTTGAAGTAGTCAAAACTGGCGTTTTTCCTTTTGGTAATAAGCCAGTAAGCCCAACGTTTCTGTAACCAACCGGTCAAGAGTAAAACCACACCAAAGCAATGCAAGTCAAGCCATTGTTAAGGTGTGATCTGTGATTTCTTTGTGAATTGCACAGTATTCCGATAATGAAATAGTCTTTTGCCTATTAATATAATTACCGTTGCCTTTTAAAATGACCTCTTTAATCACTGTCGTGTAACTGTAACTATTGGGTTCTGTCAGAGTAGAAGTGGGCACTTAACTGTCTTCATTCACTGGTGATTGAGAATTGTGCCGTTTCGGACTAGCGCACATTGATTCGCATGAGAATATCATCACCTTACCTTGTCTTTTCAAATGTTCAGTTTTAGAAATGATTACCATCACGTGACACTGCGGGTGCCAGTGCAAACAGAAAGTAGATTGGTTGCTCAGTTAAAGTGTTCTTTAATAATTAAGAGTACTAAATTGACTCGATCTTCTAAAATCGTACTCTACTGATACTCAAACAGATGAACACTTTCACAACAACGTTTTACTAGAATGAGTCAAGAATTTGGGTCAACACACGTGGGAGTTCTCAATCTACCTCGGCATCGGCAGCAAGCTCAAGCTAGGGGCTCTAAAGCTCCAGAGTAGTGTGGACGGCGCTTCATATGGATGTAGCCTTAGTCTCATATGTGTCACAAGGGAGGGTAAGAAACAGCCTGTGGAAGTGTTGCCTGAGTTTAGCTTTGAATAATGCAAGCAGACCATCCTGCTGCAAACCACTTGGAGTGACACGGGTTCAATCCCCAGCCCATCCATCTTTCTGACAAACACAACTGTCTATTGATAGAAAGCCAGTGCGGGGGCCACGCAGGGTTCCATCTGAAGCGGGGTGATGTGAACCTCTGCATGGGCATTGCCCTCCCACTGAGGCCCCTTGCTGTGGCAGGTGAAAAGAGGCAGCTAGTGTAGGACATACGGCATTTGCCTGATCTCCGCCCCTGAAGGCCAAGAGAGGGAGTTAGCCCCAACGAGAGCGTGGAACTCATTAGCTGGCTGAGAATGGATCTGGATCTGTCACTATTCAACAGCTAAACCATTCAAAACGCACAGCGAGTGCTACCATATGAATGTTTTTCTGGGTTTAATATGTGATATTTTGAACATAAAGATGGCGCCTGGTTGCGGAAGGACTCAGTGGCCTCTTTCATCGCATTGACAGTTTCCTCTCGCATCCATTTTAACGCGAGAGCCCTCTGCTCACACTTCCATGCCCGATATTGGGAGTGACAACCGTTTTGCCAGACGTGGGGGGGGGGGGGGGGGGGGGGACTGTCACGTTCAAACGGCGCTCACGAATAGCTTTGAAAAAAAGAAACCTGGAGCTGATTCACGACGGCAGCTCGCCTCCATCGCTTACTTCACAGCCGGGATGTGTTGAGAAGCACCTTTTTCTCTTACATCAACACTGAATGATTCAGCACCTCATTAAACTTAAGTGGCTCATTGAAGGCCACCTGAGCCTCGAAAGAAAGAAAGTGAGTCCATTATTTAGAGAACCTTCAGGCTTTATTTGACAGAGGCTGCTCCTGCAGGGCTCATTTTCCAAATGAAAGCTACCCGTTCTCCCTGTGATTCTACAGATTCTCCTGCGTACAGTAGAGAGAATCCTAAAGCGTGGTTCAAGGGAATTATTAGAACCGACGGTCATGAAACAAAACACACACAAAAATGCTCCAACAGCAGGTTTTTGTAACCGAGCAATTATTTGGTATGCATGCATGAGAATGAGGAATGGATACAGAGAAACTGGCTCCATGTTAGCGCATCAGGCTACTTCTGTGGCATCTTAATTCTTCTGGCTTCAGGGGAAATGAGTCGGGCTTGTTAGACTGGGAGTGTCTGTCGGAAAGGGGCTCCCTTTCCCAGAGATTCAGAGGCTCATCCCTGCCTCGCTCACTCTCTGGCCCACAATAATCTTTCCAACCCTCAAGGCAGAGCCAACCTTTAGGCTCCCAGATACTCGGTGCATGCTGATATGTGTGTGTGTGTGTGTGTGTGTGTGTTTGTGTGTGTGTGTGTGTGTGTGTGTGTGTGTGCACGAATCTGAGAGCAGAAGGTTTGCTTGTGTGGGAATGTGCGTACACATGCTTAAGTTTTTGAAAGTGCACACGCATTTATGCATTCTTTTGCTATAACTTTGGAGGGTTTACTCGTCGGGGAAATATAAAAATAAAATCCTCCGGAGTGAAGACATTAGCTTCTTCTAATCTCGGGGGTTTAGACCCAAATTAAGGCTGGAGGTCGGGATAAGGACTAGATTGATGTTGTCCCTGTGAATTGAGGCGAGGCCCATATTACAGAACATTTGAGGAAAACCCAGGCTGAAGACACACTTGACACTTTTAAATATTAGCTTCGCCCTGCAAAGGTTAAACACTACACAATGACTACAAAGTTGGTCAAATGTATTGAAATGTTATACAAATGTATAACTTCTGCGCAATAAGCTAGTTGGCAGTACTGAATTGTTGCCGTAACGACACTCTGGTTTGGTAATCTGTGGGATGTAGTAAGAGAGCAATGTCAGGGAGAAGCTAACAGGTAGCATAGCCACTGACGGTCTTTAAGCAATGAGGAGTTCACACAAACATTTCTAAAAACTGATTGTGTTTATGCTTGCACACATATGAAACATTCTAATCTTTGAACAGACATTCGGATCATGTCTGGTTGTTAGCTGATTGTCGCGTGGAGGAATATGTTGGCCAATGAAATCCTTTGTTCCAACTGGTGTCACACCTCAGGGCGGAGCTAGCTTGCTGCCACAATGGTGGAATTTAGTTTCACAACACACCTATACACAAATATAGGACTGTATATGGCTTGAGATCGCCCAGCAGCATGGAAACTATGGTATAGCGCATATGCCTCACCAAAATTGGATGGACCGAGAATCTTCATTTCTTTTCAGCAGAATTTCTGTGTTTTAACGCGGTTAAGTTACCTTTTAAATGACATAATAATTGGCCTTTGTAAATTCCTTTATTAAACTATTTTCAACAATAGTATTAATAGAAGATGAAAAGACACCTCAACAAAGATACATCCAATCCCAATGAGATAAATGCCAGACTGAAAACCATTTCTTTTTCCTACTGTTCAGCTTCTCTAGTTCTTAAATCTGGGATTTTATTGCACTCATTTTCTTCCTTCCAAATTCTGTTTTTTTTTTGGCATAGCACCAAGATGTCAGACGTGAACTCGAAGACGGAAAATGTCGGATTTCGATGCCGGACATGTATTCGCATCGATACCAACACAATATAGAAATCTCATTTGCCTCCGAAGACCAGAAAGCAATGCACTTGCAGCATGCAGTATTTTAAGTAAGAAAGGGGCTTACTGCACGTCTTATGCTGGGCCATTCGTATTAGCCCCAGAGCTAGTTGGACACTTACCTGTATGGCAGAAGCAAACTGACTGATCAGCCGCTGTTATCGATCCTCCTCACCAGCTCATATTTGTAAAAAGCTTTAATTTGGTCCATTGCTCTCTCCTGTTAACCACCAATAGTGATATACAATGTGCATTACGGTACATTATCCAACTTAAGAGGTAATAAAGCTCCCGTTTAATGATTCATTAAATTACTTTAACCAAATCAATAATTGTGAACATGGTCGGCCGAGGCATCAGGGACGGGAATCCAGTGTCAAAAGAAGCCCAAGAAGTCCCAAACCCTGATAGGTTTCTAGTCCCCTCAGACGACACTTAGGAAAGTAATAGTGTTTGACTTTATCACCGTCTGCGCCCAAGAAACGAGTCAATTTCGGACAAGCTTTTTCCTGGTAATGATTCGGCTGCTTTTGACAAACCGGTTGTGTTCATTGTAGGACAAGGTTTGTTTACTGTGCGGTGGCCTCCCCAGCAGGTAGCCTTGTTGTTATTGTTGTTGTTGTTGTTGTCCAACAGCGGTTGCAATCGTATTGTTGTTGATTACGGTTTCCAGCTGGGCGTCTGCTAAACACTAAAATGTCTCAGTTTTCAACAGACAACTTGTTCCAGTTTTCGCCACAATAAAAATAATAATAGTGATTTCTATGTAATATTCTCGTTTTCAACACTAACATCGATGTTAGTGTTCTGTCCCACTCGTAGTCAACCAACCCAATATGAAAACATATTGCACCACACTACAATGTGTCAATCCATGTGTGGAGGCCTTGTTGCAGACAGCTGGTTACTGAGCTATTAATATATAGTTAATTAACTGTGTACATAATTGAACGAAACATTCCAAAACTGGCAACAGACTGAACTCACTCGAGGCCATGCAAATAGGAGTGTCAGGGAACTAAAAAGACACATACTAAATTGATTATTTTCTTCTCATTATTTGTCACTAGTCTGTAATATACCCTCAAAATGAAGTCTGTTTTATTTGCTCAGCCCAATAACACGAATGTGCCTCAAGGGGGCTTTACAACCTGCACAACATATGACATATTTTTAAATTTCAAAAGGGTGAAGCATGCGTCGCAACAGCAGCAGTTGTATAGGAAACGTGGTTAGCATCTCACAAGTGTAATATTTATGCGAAGGCTAATTACAATGTCATCCTAATATATGAATAAAATAAATAATTAAGTTACTACTACTATTTCACAGACACTGGGGGGGGGGGGGGGGGATTCCAAATGGACACCCACCATTTTAAACTGCTTCTACCACCACAGTGAGTACAGAAGCCATACAAATCCCATGAAGATTACATTTTGGGAAATTGTCTCCTCCCCCCTTTCCCACAAGAAAGAAAGACAGCATCCATGCTGTGATGAAAGCCTCTCTTTGCTGGAGCTCATCCTATTTAGCAGCCATCAGCGAGGCTGGCGCGTTAACTCTGGCTGCAGCTGGGCCGAGCGGATCCACGGGGCAGATAATAGTGCTGGAGGTGAAAAACAGCTGGACAGACTAATGAATGACCCGCCCTCTCGCCGCGTGACAGACAGAAGCTGTGGTTGATGGTAAATGCGGCGAGGGTGAAAGTAGCTCACAAGATCTCCACTCTGCGTGTGTGCATTTGCATATGTGTGTGTGTGTGTGTGTGTGTGTGAGTGCTTCCATGCATACGTGTGTGTGTGTGTGTGTGTGTGTGTGTGTGTGTGTGTGTGTGTGTGTGTGGTGTGGGTGAGGGTGGAGGTGCACACAGATGAGACCATATGGGTTCTTATTTTGTGTTGTTTTTAAGGCCAGGTTCCATTTTGAAAATGGCCTGGCAGGTTAAATATCATTAGGGCCACAGTGAATCAGATGGAGGGAGGCTTTCAGAGTAATGGACACCTCTCTCTCACACACACACTCAGTCAGGCTTGCCGCAGAGGGTACGCAATGTTCATCCATTTAACCCTGACTGTGGTGAGGATGGTGTGTTTGTGTGTGTTGGTTGGGGGGTCTGTTTAATGGAAGCGTATCGGACGTACACATTACTTTTGAGAGGGTGAGGCCGCTGGACACTTTATAAATACAGAAGGAGAAAAGACACACGCTGCACGACTTGAATACTGAGAAGAGACATGAAATAAAGTGAGTGTGTGTGTGTGTGTGGGGCGGGGGGGGGGGGTGGGGGGGGGGGGGTGTATAAAGGAGCAAAAGAAGGGGGAGATGGGTTAACAAGGTAGGACCTTGGCTGCCCTTTACAGTGGTAGAGGTCAAACACATGCTGGGATTTATTGGAGCACTTTAATAATCTCCAATACTGACAGGAGATGGGGAAAAAAGAGCATTCAGAACCCGGAGGGCCAGGGTTGCTGCTTTGAACTTCTAATATGAAAGAAAATGTTCGTTCTTGTCATCTAGAAAGGGAGTTTGACACAAAAAGGAAGATCTTCCCTAAAGGTGTTTGCTCAGTTGTCATGACCTTGGACCGCTGACGGTGTACCGACCGCATCTCACCGACGACGAACCACCCCGACGTAGACTCAGAGTTTGAGTTTGTTGAGTTTTGCGACATGTTGCGTGACAAACGCGAGCACCTTTGACCAATCAAACATCAAAAGGTGTCAACACTTTTCAGGAGCTTTGCGGCCACACGTTAACCGGCGCCTCTCAGGAGAAGGCACCGGTTGCTCGTAGCGCCAACCACAACCAACGGATTCCACTGAGGGTCACCAGTTAACACGGTCACTCATTTAACCTAAACAGCTCTGAAACGGTCGCGATCCTGTCTGAATTCTGTTTTGACTCGAGTCCACTGCTGTAATATCGATTCCGTAACAACGTTTAAAGTTTGCAAAACCATTAGCCTAACTAGCCTGTTAGCCTTGTAGTTGTAATACTCTGATAACAACTGGGTAGTCATTATATATATACATATCATATATGTATATATATATATATATATATATATATATATGTATGTTTGTATATATACCTTTTTTTTAGGTAGACTGTCCAGACCTATGAGCTCACATAGCCACTGACAAGTTAACAGCGCCACTTGTCAAGCCATCAACCTGTAACCTGTGATTTTGAGCAATCATTTCCTAATCCCTTGTCTTTTTGTCCATCAACGCTCTCCGTTTTGCCCCCGTCTCCTCTCACAGTTGTTCCTCCCTCCCCGATTGCCTCTTCATTCAAACCACGGCGCGCACACACAAACGCCGGCTAATGCCCGCACGTACGCGCACGCACCTCTCACTCTAGTTTCCGGCAGGCGCTTCTGTGACTGACAGAGTATTAGGGAAGTGACTGATGGAAAGGGGGAGGGTGGAGGGAGGAGGGAGGAGGGCCGGGGTCACCTTGGCAAAGGGAATGAGAAGTCGATGAAGAAAGAAAAGTGTTTCAAACGGCAGTCGCTGCTTCACCTCTGCAGCTGCTCGTACCATTGGCACCAGTCCTGCTTCTAACACAACTCCCACCATCACCACTGACGCTGCCATATTGCCACAGCCGGTTCAACCACGAGGGTAGACAAGGGGAAGACAAATTAGGTCCAGTGACATTTCATCTCTTTGAGTCTCTTCTTGAAGACAGCGGCTGAAGGACAAACAAATGGGCGCATAAGTCATACGCAGCTTATTACGACGTACTATTTACATTTGTTGTTAGGCGGTGACCTATAGGAAATGGTGACGACGTCAGGTGACTTAGTGCATAAAGCAACAAAGACAGTGTAAGGAGGAGGTCAGAGTGGATGGCTGGGTCAAGCCAACACACGATCAACCACATTTGATTCATGGCGGCATGATTTAACAGGTTGTTAAATGGAATAAAGGTCGGCACGTGTTGCATTAGCCCAGTGGTTCTCAAACCTTTTCACGCTGCCACGCCCCACTTTGGAGGAAGAAAAATGTCTATGCTGACTTTGTATGGAAAAAACTTGTTGTGACTCCTCCATCTGTGCATTTTCAAATAATAGAATAAAGAAAATTGCAATCACTTTCAAGTCAACCAAATGTGCAATCACTTTGTTAGAACAATGCAAACAAAGTTATATATGTGCAAAGAATAAGCTTACTGGGACTACAATTAACCTGTTTTGCTCTGGTTATCTTTTCAAGATAATAACAATAAAGTGCAACATGTGAACAACTAAACAAAACAAGTTCAAATATTTGCCAATAAAGAGTTTTACACTGCATATATTTTCAAAATAAATAACGTGCAACCTGTGCAAAAAGTAGTGCAGATATGTGTGTCAAGTTGTATTAGTATTAGTGGCTGCAATGAGCCGGCTTTCCACTACAAATCTTTTTTAAACGGGGTTGCAGGTTTAATACAGCCACTCTCAATTCATGCTCAATGTTGAGCTCTTGTTTTGAAGGGCAACAGTGGAAAAGCCGATCTCACGGAGATTGGCTTTTGGCAAAATGTCAAGAATCAGCAAGTCGCCAATAATCTTGGCCGTCGCGCATGCGTAACCTGTTAACGGCGTAATGTAAACATGTACACAAAGGTACAGACATTTCAACGTGTATTTATTAATGACTTAGTATGAACAAAGTCATTATTGAACTGCTGTTCATTCTGTACACATGACATCTATTGCTTCTGTCCATCCGGGGAGAGGGATCCTCCTCTGTTGCTCTCCTGAAGGTTTCTTCCCTTTTTTCCCCTGTGAAAGGTTATTTTTGGGGAGTTTTTCCTGATTCGATGTGAGGTCAAAGGTCAGGGATGTCGTATGTGTACAGATTGTAAAGCCCTCTGAGGATAATGGGTAATTTGTGATATTGGGCTATACAAAATAAACTGAATTGAATTGAATTAGTTTTATGTCTGTGTGCTTTGAACTTGTACGTGAAGTTCTCAATAAAGGTCTTTCTGCATGTCCTCCTGCGCCCCACCTGTAATAGCTCTGCGCCCCACTAGAGGGGCGCGCCCCACAGTGTGTGAACCACTGCATTAGTGGAACGCTACATTTCAAAGTTTGCACTGGTCAAAAGGTGAATCAAAGGAACTTGAGGTCAATGGGATATGCTGGCCTTGTGAGTGCTGTGGTTCGAGGAGTTCTTCCAACGACTTTCTCTTCCGATTGCCTTTAATGAAATGTAATGAGTTCTTTGAGAAAGGAAACAGAAGCTGCTGTTAGCCTGCAGCCTCCATTGAAACAATTCAAGTAGGGCAACAACAGCTGAGTTCACAATACTGAGTTCAGCACCAGGTGAAAAGGATGAGATAAAAGGAAAGAGGATCCGCCCGGCTAGCGATAACCCCCGACCGCCTGGGATATACAATCTGTAAACCCTGCTGAAGACAGCCTGGTTTGTATCCACCTTCAGCTTGAAAGGAAAAAGGAAGTCCCTCAAGAGGTTGGCTTGGAAGCAATGAATCAGTGCTTTTGCCATATGCTTTTATTTCAATGTTGTCAGAAAATCTTATTATATCATTAAAATGAATATGCTAGTATATTATTACGGATGGTTGTTGCTAAATGCCGAAATGTATACATTAAATGGGGATTTTGAACCAACTGTACTGTGTGTGTGGCAGTGAAGGAGGTGATATAGTAGATGTAAATTGATGTACTCCATAACAAAAGGGCACATATTTCATTCACCCAAAATCACAGTCCAGGCAGCTTTTCAGGAATACAGGTTTGTTCTTACAGTACCAATTACGTTATATAGACAAAGGAGGACAAAAATAGAAAAATGTCATGATAAATATAACTCTAATGAACTCAAATAATGCTTCCGTAACACATACAAAAGTATAGCAGTCTGAAAATGTTGTGAGAGTGGATTCTTTTGTTTTCATCAAAAACCCATTTCACTTTTGAAAGCCTATTTGGAAGCCCAGCTCCTCCAGGTGGGTCAGGTGGAAGTCAGTTCACTGCGGTGGGCTTGTTACACACACCTTAAGACATTCGGGGCGTTGTAACGTATCTCATTTCCTGACTGTGAAGGGCCGGGATTAGTTTTGTGCTGTGGAACATTCAGGCTACAGAGATAGAGGCGCACACGGTGGACGTCTGGATTAACACTGGATTAAGTTGTACTGCAGGTCCAACCAGGTCACTGTGAGTGGTTGTGTGTGTGTGACTCACCGTCCCCTGGGCAGCAGAAAGAGAAGTACTCAAACCATAAATATAGATTTAAGTTCACTGCGTTACGCAGCTTGATTTAGTACTTTAACCACAATCGCCTCACCACCCACTCCATGGAAAACCTTAATTCACGATCCCTGCTGCTACTTGTGTTTCTTACTGTCTTCAAATACAGATGTTGAGCAATCAATGAACTTTAGGATTTCTTCAAATTTGAACAATACTTTTAGCATAGATAATATAAATGTCACTTGGATAATGTCCTCGATTGTGAAGATTACAAAAAACAATATCGTGCAACTACTCAGGGGAACTTTTTACAGTCTCTTAAGGGGAGTCGGAAACCACTAAATATATTAATAAACCCAGGATCCCCAGCAATGCCCAGTAAATGTGGTCAATACTATGAATTAAATATTAGGGCAGAATATTTACTTAAGTATATTGGATTTTTCTAGAGAATAGCATATTAGTAGTAGTAGTAATATTAGCACCAGCAATATAACTTTTGCTCTGTTGATTATCTGGTCCAGTCAGAGGGACTGATGGGAAATGACACAAACGATTTGGGGCTTTTGAGAAAACATTTAGGGGCATGTTGAATCTGTTTTGACATCATGTCCAAAAACGACAGGTGTTCGTACAGCGATCGTACGCTATGATCATATTGTCACAACGCAGTTCCACAGAAGTCCTTGAAAGAGTAGGAAGAGGTAGTGGATGTGGAATCCCAATATGTTGAGTAAAGTACATGTTATACATGTACGAAGTAGCAATATCCAAATTATTGCTTAGATTTTTATTACGTAAAATTGCAATAAAATCTAAAACACACAAACGGGTAAAAAAGGACACAAGGTATTTCATCACATCTCTTAATTGGTCAAAAAGTGGATTGACCAAAAAAGACATCCAGTCAAGTCTCAATTTCAAAAGGAGTAAATATGGGCATTACGCACTGTGATCATATTTCCTTTGACTTTAATTGCAGCTTTACTCAAACAGAACTCCACTTTCATTGGCAATTATAGCCGAAGACACATCTGAAATGCCTGTCCAACCACCAACTGTATGCGTCTCTTCAGATGGCTCTCTGGTTAAAAGGAGACTATAATTGAACATAATGACCTGCCTGTGCCTTCTTTAGATGCCACTTAGTAGAATAGTGCACTTTTTTTTGGGAAGTAGCGTCTCTAACTGAGTGCCATCTTAAATGAACCATTAGCAATGGCTATCATGAAAAAAGGTTCCTCTGAAAAAGAAAACAGCTCTGTCACTTTCGAGCGACAGAGGCAAGAAACTATGAATGATTGTGAGTCGTTATGAAATTCTTCCCTTATTTTAATGCTGAGAACCAACAGCTAAGGGGGTCCCAACATTATCACAGTCGGTGGACCCGGGGCCCCTGGGGGCCTGAAACGGTTTACCTTTGCCAATTTGTGAACCGCACAAAAGAATTGTGCAACAGTGCAATAAGGGCAGCGTTATGGATTATGGTTACGGTTAGCAAATGTTTCATCTGCCTGCTGCTGTGACTGCTGGTGGTGGTCAGCAAGGCGTGAATTCAATGCCACAGCATCATCAGATTACTTCTTTCTTTTTTTTGTGGCCTTTATTGTGTATTGTAGAGAACAAAATAAGGGCGAGAGATTGGGCTTTGGCCACACTTGAACGAGGGATGTTATGAATCTCATTTGGTGACTCGACCCTAAGCCACAGGAGGGCCCCATGAACACATTCTTTAAAAAAGAAATCTTCCCAGCAAATAGAAACGTCAACTAACTGTGATATTTCTTCTCTTGACCTGGCCTACAACTCTGCCTAACTAATTTGCATATCAAATTACAATGTGTCTGGAATGAAGATACCAGAAAGGTGTGTTAATAAGCTACCAGGTGTCCATGTAAAGCCCATGGAGCAGGTTTCATTACCCGAATGCAGATGCCATGTTTAATCCCAGGAGTAAACGGGGCCTTTGTGACACTTTACTTCGTTGACTACGGAGTGTCAGACAAGTCACATGACTAGCGAACCATGTGAGCGTGTGACGAAAGTGACTCGGTCACTCATTAGGTGGAACAGTTCCAGTGCACTACATGGAAGTCCCCTCTTCGATAGCTCCCCTCATGCCAATGTCTTTAAAATAAATTAAAAAAACACATTTCCAGTAATATTATGGGATATTATGGGGAAAAGTAAATGATCTATTCTATATTTAGTTTCTTTCCAAATGACCAGACACAAAGGGCCACACTTAGAAACCTTATAGTCCACTGTCATGTAACCACGTGTGTGTGTGTGTGTGTGTGTGTGATCTTGTATCGTGAGGTTCTCTCTGAAGCCTCATGTGAGGTGCTATTCCAGATCATACTCGCTTCATGTGTTAAACTTAAGAGTTTGAGGCAATAAATCATCTTCACTGTGGTCTCGTTTGTATCATATTAACGCTGCACATTCAAAGGAATACTTCGACGTGATGGCAAATATAATTTGTATTATTGTTTTTTCTTGCCAAACGTTACATGAGAAGATGACAGCACTCACGTGATGCTACAGCCAACAGGTACTTAGCTTAGCATAAAGACTGGAAAAAGCTGGCTCTGGCCAAAGGTCACACGTTATATAACATTTTATTTATCCATATATATATTAGTATACAATAATTACAATATGACAGGAGCTGGTGTAGGTGCTGGTAGGCAGACTGTGTGCCCTTCAGACAGAGCCAGCCTAGCTGTTTCCAATAGCTGTGCTAAGCTAAGCTACCTGGCTGCGTATGGACATTAGAGTGTCTTCCTGCTCAACTCTGGACAAAAAGTGCACACACACACACACACACACACACAAAGACACACACACAGCAGCAGCCTTGATCTCAGCTGTCATTAATGTTATTGAGAGGTGTTTGGTGAAAGAGCTCTCTCTCTCTCTCTCTCTCTCTCTCTCTCTCTCTCTCTCTCTCTCCCTCTCGTGCGGCTTTCAATTCCACTTAGGACATCTTGTCAGTTGAGCCTGTAAATACCATTATGGCCTGAAGTAAGAGAAATAAGAAATATAAGAGAAAATAAGAGTTGTAATGGTGGAATCGGCACCAAGGTGAGTGACGAGTGGAGTGGAGTGGAGTGGACTTCAGTGTTATGAGGCTGTGAACGATTCACCAACATAACCGAGCTCTCGAACAGGACCAGAGCGGATCCCTGTTGCTCTGCCATCACGAGGCTGTGCTCAGGAAGCAGCTGTAATCAATGCCATTGTTTTGTAAACTGACTGTATTGATTTATCACGACTAGTATTTTCCCACTGTACTTGTTACAGCTGGTGGAAGAAATGCATCAATTACAAATCATTTAGGGATGGCAGGAGTGAAAATGTTTCTCAGAAAGTAATTTTCGAGCACAAATATTCCATTAAGCACTAATTTTCCTGTTGTTTTCACGGAACATTGAATTTACTCCTTCATTCACAATGTTAGGAACATAATGGGAAACACTGTTGAATGCTTTCTTTTGTTATCGTCCCTGAGACACAAAAGGCTTTGTTTTATTAAACTTTTGTTATACAAAGTACCTCTAGAGGTTTGGAAAGCCACATTTTAATGCTCCCACCGAATAGTAAAGGTCAGCACAATAACCGATATCAAGGGTTACAACGGGCTACGACAGCGTTGTAAAGATACATATTTCTATTAACTGTGAAAGCGGTATTACAAATGTGCAAAATGAAAAAGGTGAAGGTCAACTGGCTGATGCCTTGCGTCATCTTCTCATTTGTAACCCTGTCAGCACGGATAACTCAGACTCAGAATTAGTTTACTAAGGTCCAATGCCAGTACCGGTACCGGTGACCCCAAAGTGATACCGATATCAGTAGAGTACTTTATTCGATTCCCACCATTAGAACAGAAGCTGTGTGTGTGTGGGCCCAATGAGGCTCATCGCTGCCGCGTTGTTCCTCCGCCCTCCAGCTGCTAAATTTAAAATTCTGCTCAGGTGATGCCGACTGTCTGGGTTTTAGCTGCTGCGGTGGAAGAAGAATGTGACGATTGGGCGCAAGAAAAAACAAACAAATGGTCAGTTCTTCTGGCCGCAAAAAGGATCCAATGCAAGTATCATTTGACTGGAGAAGTTTTGATGTGGTTATTTTGGAGTACCGATACCCAGCCGCAATAAATACAGCATCAAGTATTACCTCCCAGTCCATCTGTATAAAACAGAGCATCCGGGTGGTTGCCTTACCTGTCCTCTGGCCAACACTGCTCGTTGTCTTAAATAAGCACCTTGTCTGTTTCAATAAACGTGACCCGGAGGCAGACCGGCCATCTGGTATGTTCTGCCGAATTCCCGAGCAGCCCGAGCTCACCAGCCTGCTAGGTCCATTTGGCTGAAGCTGCTGTTCTGGCTCATTTACTCAGAGCTGTTGTTTTTTAATTGTGTGTGTTGAGTCATAACGGTCCAAAAAAAGAAATCCATGGAATAGATTTCAGTAAAACAGCCACGTGTATTCAATTGTGAAACTAAAATAAAGATAACAGCATGCCGATGTGCTGTTGCTTCTCATGGGTTGATGCAGCTTCAAGTGGGACAATCGACTAGCGTCTGTTTTGCTAGAGCAGTTAAGTGTTACCACCTAGCTCACGGCTAGTAACAAAAAAGGGAGGCCACACAGTGATCTCACAAAACGCAACCTGTTTATTGCCACAACAACCCAACAAGCTCCAAGCAGCACAGGACAAGGCTGGTGCAGCAGGCCCTGCTGAGTGGTAGCATCATGGAGAGAGAGCGAGACACGCCCCTTGGTGCCGCCTTTTATGCCCTCTCGGAGCTCCTCCCACCAGGAAGCCTTCTTAGGCCGGGGACCCAGCTGCAGAGTGAGAGGGTCGTTACACCCCACCCCTTAAGACTGTGGTCCTCCCTGCAGGCGGCCTCAAGCAGCCATTCGGAAACCTCCCCGCCGCACTTCGGTACCTAAGTGAGAGAAAAGAAAACCGGAACCGACTGGAAGAGACACTGCAGAGAGTAACCAAACACAAGTTAACTTAAACAGTCACAGCCCGGGACATGGCATCAGCCACTGTATTTTCCGTGCCTTTTACATGACGTACATCCAAATGATATGGCTGAAGGAAAAGACACCAGCGCATAAGCCGTTGGTTTGGGTTCTGGAGTGAGTGGAGAAAGGTCAGGGGGTTGTGATCAGTATATACCACTAAAGGTCTTACTCCACCACCCACATAAACTTCGAAATGCGTCATGCCCCGTCAGCTGACAAACGTGGCAAGTTTTAATGAAAAAAGATTTTTTTTTTATTTTTTTATAAGAGGCCAGTAAAAGTGTCGCTTCACCCTATCATAGGTTTTCCTTACCCCCAAATGACCTGCAACACCATCATGAGCAGTCTGCAGCACAGCAAGTCTCACACTAGAGGGCAGAACAATTTGTAAGGTCTCTTCCCCCATAAAACACTCTCCCTGAGGAGATAAATGATCAACATCATTCAGAGAGGATATGGGCAAAGTTAGGCTTATCACCATGAATGTTACCATAAATGTGATATGCTGCGGATGGAAAAAGGGGCACAAGCATGTATTGGGCACATCCATTGTAACAACGTGAAGCCTCACAGGACATTAGGTTCTTCAGATGCCCCGTTCAGTGTGCCGTTCCCATTTTTTTGGGTAACCTGGCCTTGAATAAAAAGTGTCCCCTGCCATGCTCCATAAAAGACTGAGTGTTGCTGTCATGTCCAGGAAACTGTCATGTTAAGTTAATCCGTTTTGTGTCTTGTGTCCATGTTGTCTTGTGATTTCCTGTTTTATTTTGAAAGTCAACTCTCCTCTTGTTTCAGGCAACTTGTTCCTCCCCCTGTGTGTTCCTCCTCTGGTCTGATTGGCTGCCTCTCTCCTGATTGTTTCCTCCTGTGCCCTCACCCTGTGTATATATAGTCTGCGTCTCCCTTTGTCCGGGGCCAGTTCGTCTTGTCTTGTGTGCCAGAGAACCAGCCATTTACATGCAATTCACCAGTTAGCAGGTCATGTTATTGTGTTACTTTGTTCCTATTGGATTTTCTGTTTGTTTGTTCCAGTTTATTAAACTTTTGTTGTTGTAACTTTGCCTCGAGTCGTGCGTTTGGGTTCAAGTTCGGTCGTGACAGTTGCTCTTTCTTGAGTTTTATTTTTGACCCTCTTTTGACACGTCAGCATTATATTTCATTAGTTTTTGTCTTGTTGTTTTGTCAAAACATTTAGAGATTTACAACTCCTCAGCTCTTTGTCTCTCTCTTTTTTACAATGCATGTGTGTCTTTGCGAGCACACTCGTCGACATGATGCATCGCCTCTGATCCGGACCTTAACCATCACCACCAGAGAGGCCTGACCTCCGGACACATTCTCGCTACCAACTTGTCAAATACCGCCGCTTTGGTCAGTGGGAGATCGACGCACTCGGTACATCTAGCGTTACTTTTCAACGCATGCATGGCGCCCTTTCAGCGCGTCCTAATGGGAGCGTCTTTGGGTCGATCAACGATGCCGACGAGCACTGAACGAACGGCAGTATTTGACGTGTTGGGAGTGGGATGCTGTGTGACCCTTAACCTTAAAAACAAACCTAATTCTAACCCAGACCCTAAATCCAAGTCTGAGCCCTCAAACAGAGCCTTTGAAGGAACCAAAATGTCCTCACTTTCAAATAAATGTCCTCACTCTGAAAGTCTGAAACTCAAGTTTGTCCTCACAAAGATAGCTGTACACACACACATACACACACACACACACAGTTTGAACAGCACTCCTGTTTGAGGACAGGCTTTAAATTTAATTGGCTATAGTCGACCACACGCACACACATGCACACAAACACACAAACACGTACACATGCACACACACTGGCTCTTGACAAGTGGAATTATGCTGATACAGTGTTACGTGGGGAAACGCGACTGTTGTCAGTAAAGAACAAGCTGATATAAACGCTCAGCATCAACACGGTGATCGGACTTTGTCCGGTGATACTTTTCCCTACGAGAACCGTTCTGCCCCGAGCTGTTTGTCTGTACCACTTACACCCTGTGTCTCCTCGCTGACGCTGTGTGTGTGTGTGTGTGTGTGTGTGTGTGTGTGTGTCCACATCCACTCTCCATGGTCTTCATTCCTTCCATAAAACCCCAACAGTGTGTTCCCTCTAATGACACAAACACAGATTTTGTTCCTAGGATTTAAGGATCAGTTATTGTCAGTCAACACGACGCGACACAGGGCTGCATCCGGTTATCTGTTGAGTGACAATGACATTTGTTTAAAGGCTAAACACCAACAAATAAGGATTTAAGTCGAAAAACATGTTGTGAATTGTAGAAATGATTACATCCATCAGCATAATAGTCTGATCTTTACTTGCAAATGTGCAGAAATACGGCAAATGAAAACAATGCAAGCAGAGAAGGGAACATTTTGTGATGAATGATCCTAATTAAATGAGCTTCCACATACAGAGAATATTCACAGTGGGATCACCACATATTACATTAATATCATATCAATATTATCTCTATTACGTAACTTACTTTTACTGTAAATGTACTTGCTTGTTGTCTCCTATAATATATTATTATTATTTGGTCAATACATTAGCATATTGCATGCATAGACGACCATGTGTTGGAGTGATCTTACACTTTGGCCGTCCCACTATGGATGTCCTCCCAGTATGGATGTCCTCAGTCCCAGTTCCCAACACAGATAAACACAGATCACATGAAGACAATAAGATGATACAATAAAATCCGTCTCTTCTCTTTCTGGAAACGTCTCACATCAGATGACTCATTGAGACTAAGTAGGCGATAATGTTGATGTTTCATCATTATTCACCTATAAAATACAGCGTTCACAAACTGTTCGTCTGTATGGTCTGGGCATAATTTGTCTCTCTTTCTCAAGCTACACAAACCATGACTAGAATCACAGCGTCTGAATATATATTTACATTAGATACATATCCAACGCCGCTTTCCTCCTCAGCCGCGCTGCTTATCATGATCGTAAAACGATCATTAAATACAAGTAGCGAGATGCATCCAAACATAAACAGTGTGCCACATTAAAACTAGAGCACAATTTGCTCCAACAAGTTACTTGATTATACATGTAACGGCATTAGCTTAGCATAAAAAACTGTAGGCGGTGGGAAACGGCTAGCCTGGCTCTCTCCAAAGCTGAACAATCTGCCCACCCACACATCGAAAACTCACACAATTAACACGATATATTGTTGTTTAATCCAAATGAACTTGTTTTGTTTTACACACAGTCACAAACTGTAATTCTTTCTTGGCAAACGTGCTGGACGATGAGAAAAAAAAAACCTCTGTTTGTAAGAATGTGTTATGGCGCACAACTCCCTCCAAACCGTCCGGGTCCAGCTCATAAGCCGCAGACATTAACCTCCTTATCTAACGCTCTGCAAGAGAGCAAAGAGGCGCATTGAAGTATTTCTTTGGCTTCCCTCCCCAGTATGAGAGATGGAGGTGAGCAGCCTGCTGGGGGGAAAGAAAAGCCCTTTTGAAATTCAGGTGAACTGACACTTTGTGCATGTTCCATGTTTCATCTTTTCTGCTAATGATCTATGCAGACTGAGAGTGTTGTGCCCAACCGAGCCTTGAATATGAACTGGACTTCTGATCCTAGAATAAATCCTCCCACGCCCATAATTGAGCCTCTTCATGGAAATGTTTCCCGCGGTAGCGTCGGCAACTTTCTCTACTGTGTGTCAAAAGGGCCACTTGGCACCTCCAAACTCCCACCTCGACGCCTCCTTCCTCTCCTCTCATCATCCTCAAGAGGGTTCCACCTATTCCTTGTCTCCCCCCCCCCCCCCTCCCTCCATTTGTTCCCTATGCTCTGCCTTCATCATGCCCTCTTCCCCCCCCTCCTCACTTCCTTTCCTTTCCTTGACCTCTCCTCCTCTCCTTTCCTGGGGTGTTTGACAGCATTTCTAAACACCCACTAAAAGCCTCTGTCACCGGCTGCTACAAGCGCCGCAACATTCAGCCCAATTCACCCTGGGTGGAAAAGGCTCTTACTGGCTGCCAAGTTCACCTTGTTATTGTTTTTGTTGTGTGTTTTTTTTTTTGTAGGTTTATGGTGAACATGATTTTTTAAAAATGCTTTTTCTACAAAAAGGTGGTTAAGAGATGTCTACATGTGTGCGATTCATCCTTACATCACTCTACAGTGAGCAGTAACCTCCCATCAAGGACCCTTAGGAATCCTTTCATTAAGTGTGCCTGTTCCTCATCATCTGCTCTGAAGGCTTGTGTGCCTGTTCCTCATCATCTGCTCTGAAGGCTTGTGTGCCTGTTCCTCATCATCTGCTCTGAAGGCTTGTGTGCCTGTTCCTCATCATCTGCTCTGAAGGCTTGTGTGCCTGTTCCTCATCATCTGCGCTGAAGGCTTGTGTGCCTGTTCCTCATCATCTGCTCTGAAGGCTTGTGTGCCTGTTCCTCATCATCTGCTCTGAAGGCTTGTGTGCCTGTTCCTCATCATCTGCGCTGAAGGCTTGTGTTGTCCTGCTATGAGTGGACATTGAGCTCATGTTCCTCCCCATTCATTGGTTCATTTCCAGTTATTGTACAGTGTTTAGATTACAGGGGACCAACTGGTCTGGAGTGACTCCTCAACCGTGTTTTGTCGGCGATTTACATCTTTAAAAAAGAATTTTCATCAAGGCGACTTCCGTCCACTTCCGTCCACTTCCCTCCACTTCCGTCCACTTCCGTCCACTTCCTCTCCTGCGAACTCCTGCGAACTCCAAAGGAAACGACCAGAATGCGTGTAGCGTATCGCTTCCTGTCGGACAGTTTTCAACGACATTCACCCCGCGTGTCTTTGCGCAACTTTATTTAACATTCTGAAAAGCAACACAATGGCGCATTGTCTCGAAGACGCCACCCAGATGGGCCGAGAGGGTGAGGATGAAAGAATACCTGGCTATCTAACAATAGATGCTTTGCTTTCCACTGGCTTAAAAAAAAAACCAGTCTTCAATCCCTCCCTGGCTTCCTGTGTCGACCATGTGTTTGATGGAGCTGGGAGCTGCGGCTCCATTGTCCTGCTGACTCAAACAGACACGAGAAATGTGTGTACATGTGTGTGTTCGATCCCCTCGGGACCAAATGAGAGTGGCTGCCACTGGAAGGCTGCCATAACTAGCACACAGGGGACACACACACACACACACACAAACACACACACATAAACACACACATTCTCTACTTCTGTTCCCAACTCCTGTTTTTTTACTTGCAATCCCCCGGTCCCCCATGTGTGTGTGTTTTGGGGTTTAATTACGTGATTTTTTATGGCATAATCACTTGGCCCTAATAAAGCCGAGAGAGTCTTAAGGGAGATTTGCACACACAAACACACACACACACACACACACACACACTGTTTCTGCTCTCTCTGAAACACAGAAAACACACACACACAAACACAGCATGTGTAGATCTTCCCGGTCCATCCTCTGACTCATTGGAGCCGTCAGCTTCTAAAGGGAAGTCAAAGATTTGTGGAAACGACCTTGCTTCGTTTAAAAGTGCTGGATTTGTCAGCTGGAACCACATACTCTTATGTATGTCTTTTTTTGGTTGAATTTTGAACTTTTTTTATTGTGCTTTTTAACTGCTGATCGAACAAAAGGCCAGGGGGAAAGATGAAAAGGAGGAGGAGGAGAACCGGCCGAGCTGACGCCCAAACGACAAACACAGGCCCAGCTACAGATAAGATAATAACAATACAGATTACAAACTTCTACACAATCGGACATCTTTTCGCAACCAGAGGAGTCGCCCCCTGCTGGTCAGTAGAGATGCTCGCCACACCGTGTGACTGTATCGCTCATAGAGATCATAACCAGCTTATTGTGAACATATTGATATTGGTCTCTGAACAGTAGTAACACATGAAGGTTTCCTGCTTCCGCTTTCTTCAATATCGCAGACTTTCTTTGTGGTATAAATTTTATTTGTGATCTAAAACGTTCTGTACTTAATGTACCGTATCAAACAAGGCACAACATTCTTTCTCCAGATGACTTCTAACCCCTGTGGTGAAATAGTTTATTATATTTGTACACCCACATGGAAATTAGTCTCAGTTTTATCCTGTGGGATGGAGGAAGATGGACGGTAGAAACTGACTTCAAAGTCTCATCCATTCTGGCGCTCTCGCTCGACGCCTACTGGTGTGTTGGCGATTGATATCATGTGTCTGAGGAATGCATTTCCAATCTTAGCCAGAACATCTGTTTGTGAACCACGATTATGGCTTATCTGAGACGGAATAATTGTGTGTGATGGATGTGTGGGTCCACACGTGTGTGTGTGTGTGTGTGTGTGTGTGTGTGTGTGTGTGTCAACACCACGCAGTGGTTTTGAAGTTTCTTGGTTGTGATTTTCAAACTTCCAGAGTTTTTCCTCCAGACATCAGACACTCAAAGAGAAGCTCTTTGAAAACCATCTTTGAGTAAGAACCAAAGTCTTTAGAAAGAAAAATGTCTTTGGGTGATGATTGTGAACTGTGAGCGTTAGTGTGTGAGGGAGACGCACGGAGAGGCAAATAAAGTGAGACGTCTCACTTGATATCCAGTTCACAGAGCTACAATGATGCATTCATGAGATAAGGATACCTGAACGCAGCTCTACAGCTGGTCTACATTCACTTGTACGTGTCTGTCTCTGTGTGTGTGTGTGTGTGTGTGTGTGTGTGTGTGTGTGTGCGTGTGTGTGTGTCATGAAGAAGAGAGCCTGGTCCCCTGTTTGCACAACCATTATCAGATCAAAGGAGATGCAACACTCTTGGCAGACTTGGATGGACTTCTAATTCAAAAAATAAAAATGAAAAGCCCTTCTGGCAACCTTCATTCGACACAGTTGCATAAGATGCAGTCTCTCTGCTTTTTCATATTTCCAGATCAGCTGTTTATTTTGGGGCTGTGCCTCTACGAAATGTTGACCGGCTCATAAATATGTGAAGTGAGCTGGTCAGACATTTTTATTGATACTGAACATTTAGTCGAGTCACACATCTGTAATGTGGCGACAAACATCTGTTTAATGTCTGTATGTTGCACCTCCGTGAACACTTGACCTGTTGACCCTCATGTTCACAATCATCACAGGAAGAATGCACTAGGGTTCAGCTTCTCCTTTGGTTTAAAAAGGGAAACTTTGATCTCACTGTGGCGAAAGAATTGTCTGCTTATTCAACGAGAGTGAATAAGGAGACAGAAATGTAATTGTTGGTCTGAAAGGAATATTATAATTAGGTGAACAAGAAAAGGAAGTCCACAGCAGTCAAATATTCTCATGAAGATTGTCTGGGATTTGCGCCTCACTTTCATTTGTGATACAAAGGGTTTAAAAAGGGGCCGAACTTCAAACGGAGCGCACTTCAAGGCCTCATTGCGCTTCGGTGACCTTTGACCTCCATGGGAACGAGGGCGAGTGGAGCCTCTATTTAAGATTATGTTCTAATGTGAATAAAATGTTGTTGCTGATGAATTCACGCGTCACAGGCTGTTGTTATCAATGTTGTCTCTTATCCTGACATGCCGCACTTTCCTCTGGGCCCTTTCCGAATGTTAGAAGCCAGTTAAAATTTCAAAGAAGCCACATCATCAGGCAGAGAAAAACTTTCTTTCCTTCATCCCCGAAAAAAAACGAGATATAAATATAAATATCTTTGCCTCTGATGACTAATATTTATGTCTGGTGTCCCCATTTTGCCCCAGTCTTGAATCCGTGCCAGGAGAAACTTTATTTGTCAGCCCAATCCGAGTGACGGGACCGGCTGGGACAGCGCGGAGATGGAAGAAAGACCCAGGCCTCCTAGTGCTGAATGAACCAGGCAGGGTTGAAAAATGTCCCCTCTCTGTTTCCGTCCAGCTTCCAGAGGAACTCTCAGCGAGCTCTCGAAATGCCACCGAAAATAAAACAAGTTGCGTCAATGTGTTTCCCCACAGTTGAAGGGAAAGGAGAGGCCCCCATTCTGCAGGCCGGAGCGGCTAAAAAGGATTTGATTAGTATTGTGTCATTTGTTTTTAAATGTCAGCTTTGGTTGTCAAATGTCAAACCAAAGGCCATAACAATGAAATGCTCTTTGTAACACTTTAATACTCCAACTAATGGTCCTAAAGTGGAGATGGTTGCAGTTGGAAGGGGAGCGGGTTGGACATGGCCGTTGTAATGGGACTTTTTTTTTCGGAGAAACTCTCAAAGAATGTGTCCATCACTGTTTATGGATTCATTTCTTGACAAAACACCAAAAATAAAATGTACATTTTTCACTATTTCATTGTCCTATTCCATGAGGAATTCCCTGGGATCATTTACCCCAACAAAAAACTACATACACATTATTGATTGTGTTTCAGCGTGAATGACAATTGATGACAATTAATTCTCCACCCTGGAAACGGTTTGACAAAATAATTCCAACTCAAAGTTCACTTACCTGCTTTCTCTAGATATTAATACTGGATGGCATGGTCTTCATCCCCCTGGAACCACAATGGGCTGTGAGGCCTGGTGGCCACATTCGGAACAGCAGGTCGACTTTCCCCACCGTGCACAAACAACGACAAAAGAAATGTCTGTAAAACAACAAACACATTTGCGTCACCTTGAAATGACTCCTGGTGTCTTCAGACTTGATCTATAGGTCCAACAAACTTAAAAGGCTCCTAAGAGCCACACCAGTAAATTATTATACGTGCAGGCAGCAAACCAGAAGCCTGAGAAGCTTTCTTTACTAAGGCTCTTAGTGAGTTATGTCCCATATGACTTACATTGGAATTCCTAATGTCCTAAAGTCATATTGGATATAATACATACTATTGGAATTAACTGGTCACTGTCTTGGCACACAGAGCAGTTTTCTTCAGCCAACACCAATGAGAAGTCCTACAGATCCATCTCTTAGTAAAATCACTTTCTTGAAGAAGACAGTGAGATACGGTAGCCCAGAAAAAAGCAAAAGCTAAAAAGTGACCTTGTTTTACAAGACAAAGTTGGTTGTTTGTCACTACCTTGTAAAACCATTTAGTCGCTCAGGTTTCTCACTCTTCATCAGTGGATGGAGTTTGACAGTTGGAGTTACATTTCTCTGTTTTTGTCTTTTCTGTGGGCTCACACCAAAAGGGAAGCCAAACGTTCGGACAGTTTCGAGGGCGAGGAGCTCTTGTGCCGTCAGGAGGAGGATCTCAACGCTGGTACATCTGAGACAGCGTTGAGATCCTCCTCCCGACGTCGTTGAATCAGAAGTGGAGGAACACCTTAATGTCGCTGCCTTCAAGGCACCCAGCGCCCTACCTCTGACTATCCACGGTACAAACAACAATAATGCTGCAGTTTTGATCCGTTCATTGAAATGACATCGCTGCAACATCTGTTTATTATGGGGTTCATATAGCTGTGCTAAACCAGGTTCATTCAGCCGACGTTTGATTGGCAGGAATACAGTGGTGCACCTCTGGATGGTGTTATGAAGTCAACGGTCCATGTTTCCCTCATGTGTTTGTGTTGCGTGTAGTATAAGGGTGTCCTGCATTAAATTTGTACTTACATTTAATATTTCTTATGTATTTATATTTCTTAAATACTTTCTTTCTTATTGTTTCTGCATGCTTATACATATTAAATAACTGTCCGTGTGACATCTATCTGGGGACTCCTGGCTAACCATGGTGCATTTACAGTGATGTTTTATTAATGTGCACTGTCCATAACCAAACAAATACAAATTCCACATCTACAAAGCAACAATAGTGCATTTTTTTTTTACGGCCACGGTTGGATGATCATTTTTATGTTAGGACTTGTTTCTTTAAAAGGAGATACCAAAAAGCTGAAGATAGTTCACGTCATGTTGCTCATAGGAACACAGCTGTGTTGGATAGAATCAAAACAAGTAGCAATCTATATGTATTCAAACTACCTGACTATCTGTCAAAACCGAGATGGACAACGTTGCCTGGAGAATGTTTCGCTGATTGCCACCAGGTATTTCTCATTGCCACCAGGTATTTCTCATTGCCACTAGGTATTTCTCATTGCCACTAGGTATTTCTCATTGCCACCAGGTATTTCTCATTGCCACCAGGTATTTCTCATTGCCACCAGGTATTTCTCATTGCCACTAGGTATTTCTCATTGCCACTAGGTATTTCTCATTGCCACCAGGTATTTCTCATTGCCACTAGGTATTTCTCATTGCCACCAGGTATTTCTCATTGCCACCAGGTATTTCTCATTGCCACCAGGTATTTCTCATTGCCACTAGGTATTTCTCATTGCCACTAGGTATTTCTCATTGCCACTAGGTATTTCTCATTGCCACTAGGTATTTCTCATTGCCACTAGGTATTTCTCATTGCCACTAGGTATTTCTCATTGCCACCAGGTATTTCTCATTTCTACTGCCGACTGACAGAATAATAATTATCCTTCAGTGAGACAGATTGAACCCTTTTTATTAGTCCCTACGTCTGTCTCTCTGGCCAGTCATGTGGAATCTGCAGCCTCCTTGGAAACAAACAAATAGAGAGACTGCTTTTAACCACACACACACACACACACATACACACACACACGCACACACACATGGCGGCATTGATTTGCTCTGTTGCTCTGGTCCTGTTTGCAATGCAACACCTTGATCTGTGCTGCGAGTCGGGGGAGATGTTAATTAGATTCAGCCTCTGGCTGCTGTTGCATCGTGGGGGAACGCCACCCGGAGCTGAGCGCCATCCGTCTTTATCTTAACTGCAAATTAGATATCGTGCCAATATTGTGGCTGCTGTTGACGTCCGCCGTCTCTTTCGCCCGCCGTCTTTCTATCTCTCTCCAAGACACAAGACGCTCTTTATTTCTCTTGAGTCCTCGTGTCCCCCGGCCTTTTCTTTCTTTCTTTCTTTCTTCCTTCCTTCCTTTCTTTATTTCTCTGTTTGTCTGTTCCATGTGACCAGGAGAACGGGGACACTTTTCAAAGCTGTAGGCTGGCTGACAAACACACACACACACACACACCTATACACACACACACACACATGTACACACACACAGCAATTTAAGACCAATTTAAATATTGGTTCTATACAAAGCTGTTGGATTGGATTGGAAGTAATGATGCAGTAATGAATTGTTTAGTTCTCACTGTGCGTTAACACAACCAGACGGAATGAAAACAAAACACGTGTGCAAGTTATTACTGTGCGCTCGCCGACCATCTAGCCTGTGTCATAGCTTTTCATACCGCGGGGTCCTATTCTGTACACAATGGGGCGGCCCCTGCTGTTGCCTGTTCAGCAGCGTCCTTATAATTCCTCTCACTGTGTGGGTTGACAAGTTGGCCATTAGACCCCCCCCCCACACCTGGTAACACCTGGGCCCGGTGTCTCTGGCCAATAGAAGCAGGGCTCCAGCACTCTCTCCTCCCCTGCAGGCCCCCCTCTGGTTATCCCATTCAGCCCACCTACACTACCACTGGCTCCAGGCTTCTGACTCCCAGAACCAGAAGCCCATCTGTGGCGCCTCATCCAGTTTGGGTACCGTGACGCATTCTCACAGCCTGCACCGGTCTTCTTCTGTGCACACCAAGCTGCTGGCTGCAATGAATGAAAACAGCGTACCACACAGGTCATAGAGGTCATAGAGGTCATCGCGTCACAGTGACCGTCCAAAGGACACACAGATCCCGTCGCTGGACTTCCCTGAGGATGGAACACTTCCAACAGGTCTCCCGAAAGCTGGATCATCACGGTTAAATTGAATAGCTGTGTCATGAGACACATTCCATGGAAACATAATCCTCAACCTAACCTTGTTTTAAAATTACCGTAGGATACTGGACAAAATATTAAAGGAGACGTTAAAGGAACAGTGTGTCGCATGTGTGTGTGGGGGGGGTGGGTCTATTGGCAGAAATATGTGTCTAATCACCTGACAATAAGCACGGTAGTGTTTTGGTTACCTTAGAATAAGCATCTTATAGCCACATCCTCTCAAGACGTTTCAGTCGGTTTGGGTGTATTTCCACTTTATAGTTATTTGTTCGTGGATCATATCTGACCTGCATCACTAACAGTGTGCTGCACTGTACGTTGCAAAACAACGGGCACAAATGGAATTAAAACACATGTTGGATGGGCCAGGGCAGCCGTGATTAAAAGTGTCACACTGAGAATATACCTGCATCAATAACAAAGACTGTTAATATAGAGAAGACAAAGACAGACGATCAGGAACCTGATACGGGGATATTATTAGCCGGCTTATGATCCATATCATGTTATGACCAAGACTAGAACCAGGATCTAAAGGATCGTACATTTTAAATTGACAGCCGATGTTAAACACAAACAAAAACAATCTTGAAATATGATATATTCTGTTGTAATTCTCCGTGAGGACACAGCAGCCTCCACCTCGAGCTTCAGAGGCGACTTCCCAGTCAGAGGGAGTCCGAGTGTCCTGCAGACTTCTGGCAAACACACACTCTCCATAGAGTTCTCGAGAGCCTGACTATTAATCTAAGAGCGCGCGCGTGTGTGTGTGTGTGTGCGTGTGTGTGTGTGCGTGTGTCTGCGTGTGTGTGTGTTTTGTTAAGTGGCGCTATCAATCTTCATTGAGCTCCTTCAGGAGAGTGAGACTACCTTTTTTTTATCAGCCATCACATGTGTCCATCTGGCCCCCGTCAGAGAGAGTGACGGAGACACACACAGGGAAACAGAAAGAGTGTGTGTGTGTGTGTGTGTGTGTGTGTGTGTGAGTGTGCATGTGAGTGTGAGAGTTTAGTTAAGGCCAAAAGAGAGGGCCAGCTTAATTGGCCTTGGCGGGGTTAGGGGGGGTGTCAGAGTCAGGCTGTGTGTGTGTGTGTGTGTGTGTGTGTGTGTGTGTGTGTGTTTCTTTTGAGTGTTCAGTGTTGAGTGCTGTAACGACATTTCTCAGCTGGGCCCTCTGACTCTCCTGGAGTCTCGTATGGTTTCCAGGCAACTGGAGCTGGTCCACTGCACGGCGCCCAGCAGCAGACGCACAAAGTTAGCGACGAGCTGATGGAATACGGGGGAGAATTCAGCGGATGGAATGACCAATAGGAGACGGGACGCTTTACCCGCTTTACACACACACACCTACACACACCTACACACACGCACACACACACGCACGCACGCGCGCTTTGGCTTTCGCAGCCCAGAATATCACTGGGCCGCACGTGCCCATCAGAGAGGGCTGCAGCTCAGTAAGGAGAAGCTGGGTGAGGGGCAGCATGTAACGGCACACGGCCTGAAGTGATTGTGTTCCAGTGAGGGATGTGATCAGAATACATGCCGGCTTTTACAGGGAATTACCTGTATTTGACCTTTAGTGTCCCGTTTGTTTCGTTGAATACTAATGGCTCCAACCAAAGGGCGCGGCGAGCTGCATCCTTCAGGTCGATTAACATCTTCATGTCCGATACGTTCCCGTCTCCTGTCATTTTCTATAGACCTTGGGCCTTGTTACAAGCCAGTGTTGCAAAAATGTATCGTTTGTGTTACGTACACAAACGATACATTTCATCCAAAGACCCCATGTGCTGTGTGTGTGAAGGCTTTAAAATCAACACCTACATTATAAGAGGAGTTATTTTCAAAAGCATGAAAAGTAAAATACAAGAAGAAAAACAGCGACACCGGGTGGACAAAATAAACAGGTGAAATGAAATACCTGCAGAAGACCATATACAACACTCTCTCTCCCTCTGCACACCTGCTCCTAAACATGCACAATAACAGATATGACACAGGGTTATGATTGGCCACACCCTCGTTTTATATGACAGGCCGTGAGGCAAATGGTGCCTCAAAGGCCAAATAAAACGTTAACGGTCAAAATGACACGCGACAGCCGGGTGACGTCGTCATATGAGCAGTATCTGAAGTCAGGAGGTTCAGAAGACATGACACGGCATATATGCAGGAAGCATTTACAAAAAAGAATGCTAAATAAAAAATACTTATTGAGATCAAATTCACACATACCCAACAGGATCGTGGAATTCAAATATTACATACAATTGAACAAAATAAAATTAGAAAGTGCATTTTTAACTCCATATATTAATATAGGTCAATAATATATATTAATATAGATGATCATATATAATATATTAATTATATTATTATATTTAATATATTAATATATTATTATATTTAATATATTGATATTAAAAATTAACTACCGGCAAAATCTGAAACTCAAAATAATATGACGGCTGGATAAACAATGTGATTCGTATGATTTAAATACCATGTTTATATATATATATATATATATATATATATATATATATATATATATATATATATCAGATTCAGATTCAATATATATATATATATATATATATATATATATATTAAACCTGTAACAAGCTCAGCTGCTGCTGAAATCTGAATAAAACAAATAAAAAACACTGTTAAACACACAGACATGGTTCAGGTGTCCATCCTGTCAGCCGCAGTACCTTCTCTGTCCACCGCGCTCTCAAACCGGCCAGAACAAGCCTCGCTCTGGATGGAACGCTTGTCACAATAAAAGAGTCCGAGCCCAAAAAAGGAGGATCAGTGTGTGTAGAAACGGTACCACACACACCACAGGCTGCCCCACTCCATCCTCCTCTCAGAGAGCTTAAGCTGTCAACATGGCTGACCACCAATCTCCTCTCACTCCCGCCCAGGCAAGGTTGGCCATTTCCCCCTTTGTTTGCCAGTCTTCTGTGTTAAGCTGCGCCAAATAGATCTCGGCAAAATTGATATTGATCTTCTAATGTGACTGATCAGGAGAGTCTTGTCCTCTCAATTAGGGGACACCGCTACTGGTTTGTGGCCCTGACTCAAGACGCTTGTTTAAAACCAGATCACCAGCAACGCTCGTCAAGTGAAACCCCACATGTATCGGCAGACTGAGGAGGAATTGGCACGAAATTGGGCTTGCTTTCCTCTGTGTGTGTGTGTGTGTGTGTGTGTGTGTGTGTGTGTGTGTGTGCAGGGGTGCTCCAAACCCGGAGGCGAGGGGGAATTTATTTCTCCCTCCGGTGTGGATTGAGACTATGAGAGACATACAGTGGAAAAACTGAACTTTCAAATTATTGATGCCGTCAGTTTAAGCACAGCACACCTTAAGAGCGCCCGCGGGTGTTCGGCACGGGGGGGATCTGCTCGGGCTTTATGAGCTCAGTGGATGTGGTTCCCACAGCATCGTCTGCCAGGGGGCATTTCAGAGTTGAAAGTGAAACGTAGCGTTTGATTGTTGCCCTCCTGTTCATTTCCTAAACCGCTGCAGGTTCAGCTGCTCTTATCGTCACCATCAATGTTGTTTGTCGACGCGGCGAATCATCGAAGCGCTTGAACCTGGCGACCTGCTGAACACAGGGACGAGTGGAGCGCACCAGGTGTAATGCCACATTTAGTCGTAGTCGCTGATCTAAACTCACAGTGTGCCGGGTCCGATGCGTCTGTGGTGTGTGTGTCTGTGGCCGGCGTTTGGAGACGATTGGAGGCGTCGCAGCTGGCGTCTCGTCCTCGCACACCACATGTCGGCCTGCCAGACTCGGTACGAACAACGGAGCACGAGGACAACGTCTGTGTGTGTGTGGTGTGTGTGTGTGTGTGTGTGTGTGCGTGCGTGTGTGTGTGCGTGTGTGTGTGTGTGTGTGTGTGGTCATTTGTCGAGTAGCCCAGTCGCTCCGTGTCTCTGCGGTCCGCCCACATTGACGTGCACCACCAGTGCCACGTGCACATTTAAAGAGGTGACTTCCCCAAACAAAAAGGCCAAAAAGGGCCCAGAGGAGGAAACCATGTCCGAACGCGTGTTGTTGACTCAACAGAGATGACATCAGATGAGAAAAAGCTCATCTGCAGGAGAATACATATTTGAGGGAATATATATTTGAGCAATGAAGAGCCTGACTGCGTCACATTCCATTCCATCCGCCTGAATTTTGCACAAATAATGACATTTCCACCATAAATTGGTGCAGAAGAAAATAAAGTGTTTTATGGGGGAGGACCCCGGATCCCACCTTTATTAGAATGTGTCCTCCCCAATGTAGAGACCTAACCCACGGCATTACATCATTATCAGCATCAGCATCATCATCATCATCAGCATCATCAGCATCATCATCATCAGCGTCATCAGCGTCATCATCATCATCAGCGTCATCATCATCATCATCATCATCATCATTAAAACATGCACACACCTGTGGCCTCTGGTCTTTTCCTCGTCCTCACTGGTCCTCTGTGGTCACACATAACGAAGCTGTGCTGGTTGTTGTTGTTGTTGTTGTTGTGGAGGACAACAAAAAGAGAAGAGCGAGAAGACAAAATGAAGGGGACACACTTTTAGGAGAGAGGATGCAGAGAGTGTGGAGGAGAGCGTTATAATGGTAATAAAAGAGAAAAAGAGTCCACATCTGGAACGGGGACACCAGAGATGAACAGAGGAGGAGAGAGCAGATCCATCCTGACTGATGCCGACAGGCTTTTCCACTCTCTGAGAAACAACAGACACACACAAAGGTAAATTAATAACGCGACGGGCCATCTGTTCTCCGTCTGACCTCTCCTGAAGGGTTTTGGAAGCCCCAGTCGCGGCCTTTTCAACGCAGTGGAATCCCCTCTTCTCCTCTTGAGTTTGCTTACTTTACTTGCTTTTAAATCCAAGTACCGTGGCCCTCTTCATGGTCCATGGTCATCTCAACCCCTCTCCCTCGACACTCCTCAAAGCTCTCATAACCTTTGACCTTGCCTCTCCAGTCAGAGCAAAGCTTCCACTTTAACGCTGTGGACTCATTCTGGTCAAGAGGTTCCCCGCTGTCGCCTTCTTCAAACCGCCTCCTCTCGTCCCACTTCTACCGAGAGCGGCGCCGAGGTGAGGCCCCTGTGGCCCCCGGCAACGGAGTGCTGGTGTGTGATGGGATGGAACAGCCCGCCGGCAGGTTGAAAAGGCCGTTATCATCTAATCACGGATACCAGAGGACGGGGACCAACTCCGAGCATGTTTATTATAATCATAACCACGATCTCTTCCTGAACCTGAACCCAACACGTCGTTTTGCTGCCTCCACCTCCATCTCTGAGCGTTATGTATATTTGATATTAACGGTATCCGGTGCTCAACTGGTCCCTTCTGCATCTCAACAGATTACCAACGCTGTTATCTTTTCCAATCGCGTTCACATTATGTAACGCAGATGTCTAAAAGCATTTCTACCAACTGCATTTATAATAACAGGACTTTATGAATTAATGCCATCACTGACATTCCTGCTTTTCTATAACCTATGAAAGAATAATCCATTTTCATTCTCTGTTTAATTATGACTTCCTTCTGATTTTGGGATTTTTTTTTCATTTGTCTTCGCTTGATTATCTTGTTATTTTTGTTTTTGGTATTTTGGTATTGCAAAATGGGAAACGAGACGGTACATCTCAAGGGGTCATTCCTCCACATGGGAGAACAATGAGAACGACCAGTTTTTAAAACTAATAAATCTGTGATGCAGTCGTTTCCCCTGGAAGCGCACGACGTGTCTCCGCTCCGCCTCCCGTGACGGCTGCGTTTAGATAATGAGTTTCAATTCTCATCAGGCGACGTCTGAAATGAAAATGTGCTTCTTTGTACTTTGGCAGGATTACAGTTTGGGGGGGTGGGGGGGGGGGGGGTGGATGACGGCTGTACAAATCACACACAGATCAGATCCCTAATCTGCCAATCCTTCCTTTGCGATCTTTTTATCCCGCAATCAAGCCGCCGATCTTCCCGACATCCGCCGATCTGGGAGATAATCATTCTATAATTGTAACTCCAATACTTTATATGTGTGTGTGTCTGTGTGTGTGTGTGTGTGTCTGTTGTTGTGCGTCTGAGCTAATGTTCCTAAACGCCTCGTCCTGGCTGTCCTTTGTTGTTTTTTCTCATGTCACATTTCCCACCTGCAGTGACCATTTTACATCGCTGCCGGCGGTGCATTGGGGTTAATTAAAAAAGAGGGATGCCAGATGTTGCGGGCGACAGAAATCTATTGTTTCTGTAGTAAACAGGCGGCCGTCGTCCCGGGGGAGAATTCACGTGTTTTCCCCTAAAAACAGGCTCAACGTTTGTGAGAAAAGACGCTTTTATAAACGCTTTTAGACGCTTTTAGAAACATTTTTAGACGCTTTTAGAAACGCTTTTAGACGCTTTTATAAACATTTTTAGACACTTTTAGAAACGCTTTTAGATGCTTTTAGAAACACTTTTAGACGCTTTTAGAAACACTAATCGTGCTTAGTGCTCACTCACTTTAACAGAGAATTCCTCCTCTGTGGGGAGGGCTTTGAAAGACGGTTGAGAGGATACACACACACACACTTAAGTACTGCAGAGAGAGAAACACTGCATAGCATCACATATTAATGAAATACTAATGATCTTAAGTCATTCAAAAAGCCAAATGAAAGATGAAGAGGAACTATGAATGAATGTAATAAACGGACGGACCGAGCCCCGTAAACCAGCTAGTCCAACTTCTCTGGCATCAGGGAGCTGGATATGAAGAGAGAGAGAGAAAGAGATTTACATAATTATCAATCCAGGTGTTTATTTGGTGCTCATGTCAAATACCGCGGGAAAGCAGGACTCTCACAAACACCAAATGTTCAATAAATACATCCATCGCCGGTTATTGTATGATTGTGTTTTGTGTCGAGGCCGTCCCTCCAGCGACGCTGTCACGTACGGAAAAAAGAAAACGTGAAACAGAATGACCAGATGATGCCAGGTAGCAAAGGAAAGCAGCTCCACCTTTGTATTATTATTATTATGGGATTTTATTTTGTTCTTCTCTGAGCAGAACTTTGTAACTTTTAGCTCTCAGTTGCCCAACCCCAACATGTATATCTAAAAAAGCTAAATATAAATGTTCTGAATATGACTCTGAGTCATATTTCTCAGCAGGATCCCTCTCGAATATGTAACATTCATTGTGAGTAAAATATGTCTTTCATTTTGAGTTGGTTCCCCTCAGCACGTCAAACATGATGTTGTTGCTGTAATTCTTATCAATCCGATTTCAAAGAGTAGCCAGTTGGAGGCTACACCAGAGAACCACGGAGAACATTGTTTTCATGGGTTTATATAGAACTTTGTTGTATATGCACATATTCCTTTTGTTTGGCCTGGAGGTTGGGGTCTAGCTAAACTATCTCTGTTCAAAAGTTATGTGCTAAGTTGAAAAAGAAGATATATATGCCTTCTACAAAGCTGTCTTTGTTGTCCACCACTTCAACGTATCTTCGGTTCATATGATCATTTTTTTATGCATTTTCCGACAAGAGCCAGCAACTTTTGTCAATTTCTTTCCAAAATAAACTTCTATCTTCACAGGAAACAACTTAGTTAGATTATGGCCACAAAATGAGTTGAAATTACTATGGAATTGCCGTTATAATAATAATAATAATAATAATAATAATAATAATAATAATAATAATACATCGAATTTATATAGCGCTTTTCAAAACACACAAAGACGCTTAAAGGAAGATGTTATGGAACTATGCAAGTTACGTGACAAATTACTCGACATTGACTTCTCATGTGGGCTCCTGTGGCCTAGATGACGATGACGTGGATTACATGGCGGTTCGATCCCCGCTGTCCTTGGGCAAGACAGCGAAGCACAAAAGGCTCCCGAAGGTTGTAGAAAGAACAAGGTTTTCTCAACAGTAGTAGTTCTGTTGTGGGTTGCTAGGTACCCAGAGGATGGATCTTCACGACCTTTATGATGCAACTCTTCCCTTAGTGTCAATCCCCGAACGCTCAACGACTCCTTTGATGGTTGGTTCCCTTCTCTTTTGCTTTCCCCTTGTATCCTCTCCTCACTTTAATTGTGTCCTTTATTTATCCTCTCACCTACACATCCTCCTCGTTGCCTCCCATTTCTTCCCTCATCTTTACTCGTTATCCCCCCGGAGCTGTGAAGGTTCCGTAAAGTCCCCGGGGTCTCCTGTTGCGGTCCTCCTAAACCCTGGGAACAGGAGATAAGGAGGTGGAGGAGGAGGTAGAGCCCCTCCTCGGGGTCTTTTCTCTCACGCTCGCTCAACCCTAAACCCTATGATCTCCAGCTTCTCCTTCCATTCTCACTTTGATCTCGTTTTCCTCCTCGCCTCATTTTCTCATTCGTTTCCCTGCAATATAGAGACACATCTCCCAGCAACGCGTCTCCTTTTATTTCCCGTCTCTCCATATCTGTGTTTGTGCGTAATGTTGTGCCCCCCCCCCCCCCACCCCCCATCCTCCTCTCTGATCATCGCTGTGCCCTTGTGCAGTAAGCTGTGTGATGCTTCAAGGGGGCAACAGCACGTCTACTTTTCTCCCGATGGCGACGTCTTTCTTGCTGAACGCCGAGACGTTGCAGCAGAAGACTTCAGCAAGGGAGGAAACAAGAGAGGAGAGCGAGCGCGGGGACGGGGAAACAAAGATGAGAAGACAAAGAGACAAATTAAACAGAATTTTTGTTCATTAAATAAAAAGAGAGAGAGAGAGAGATGAATACCTGAATGGGAGCAAAAAGGAGGCGTGTCAAAGTGTTGGGGGATCCCAGCGCGAGGGGAGCTCATGTGTCAGAACGGCGGGGGGACGGAGTTGTCTTTGTTGCAGAAAACATCTATGAATCATAAAAAGAGAAGCCGTCTTCCCTTCAGGGCTTTCTGGAGTTTGTGTGCAATCATTACGCGTTATTTCAATATTTCATCCCTCACGGTTGTTGATGGAGAGATCAGACAATACAGACAATACAGCCGCCCGCGGCCTTGAAGGTGCTCGGGGTCACCACCACCACCACCACACTTCTGATGTGTAGAATACGTGAACACGTGTACGTCAAAGTCTTTTGAAGACCTTCACAGGGCACGGTATGGAAGCCCTGGGGGGAGAGTGAGAAAGTCATATTCTGATGAATAATATTGTTGTGATCTAAATTGTTTTCGCTTCTGCGTTTATGAAGAACAGGCAGAGGGGAAAAAAAGTTTTGGGATTATTTTTCCAAGTTGCAAATGTTTTTTCGTTTGTAATGCTCATTTCGGCCACAAGAGGCTGAAGCACACAACTAGCCCAACAGGACTGACAGTAATAATTGTTTTTTTTGTTTTTTTAGCCATTTGATGAATGAAAAAAAACAGTCCCTTAAATCCTATCTGAAGGATTATTCCCCTTATTCTCAGCAATCGGTATGATGGACAAACTATGAGAAAAAAATAAAACAGAATTGTAAGAACTAGGCTGCACGGTGGTGTAGTGGCTAGCACTGTCGCCTCACAGCAAGAGGGCCGAGGGTTCAATTCCCGGTCGGAGCGGTCCTTCTGTGTGGAGTTTGCATGTTCTCCCCGTGGCAGCGTGGGTTCTCTCCGTGCTCTCCGGCTTCCTCCCATAGTCCAAAGACATGCTGCAGGTTAATTGATCTCTAAATTGCCCATAGGTGTGAATGTGAGAGTGAATGGTTGTATGTCCCTACATGTGCCCTCGATGGACTGGCGGCCTGTCCAGGGTGTCCCCTGCCTTCGCCCTATGTCAGCTGGGATAGGCTCCAGCACCCCCGCGACCCTAATGAGGATAAGCGGTATTGAAAATGGATGGATGGATGGATGTAAGAACTATAAAATAAATCTGTGTCTCCCATACTTGTTTTTTTTCATTCTGTTTATACAAGCACTATGTCCCAGATTTTGTTATTTTGTGTTCAGAGATCTGTCAATCAATCAATATCAGTCCATATGTTGGTCGTGGCACACTTATTTCATCAACAAAATAGAGATGAATCATTAAATTAATGAATTCATTATTTTGTGAAATAACACTTTTCTTTTGTTGTTGTACATTTGCACTTTATTATGACGCCCACAATGGCACCACTGAACTTCAAGCATTTCATTTGCAGGACAGAAACACAGCTACAAGGCTCATTAATATACAGCATTAATATTCACATCCTTACTTATACTTGTTCTTTGTCTGTTTGTATACCAGCCTTCACTCTCAGGCACCCGCAGGAGGAATTATAGCTGTTGACAAATACATTGATAAAGGCTTACATTCACTTACAACTCTAGTTGTGAGTTAAACTATTGATTATTCCATAACTGCTGTTCCCAGCACCATGAACCGGCTATTAGACTACACATCATTATCCTGCTTTAGTAAAAGAACATTAATTCTTCAACGTAACCTGTTGACATCATTTAAAGATGCAATGAATTGTGGTTATTGCAGTTTTCTGTCCCGTCACAGACGGTCCTTCCCCACGATGAGTTAAATGGAGCCATTGTGTTTAGTGTAGTTCATCATTTCTCTACACCTGTTTATGTGACCACTTTTACGAGGACTTTGGAAACCCCGATCTTATCTCTTTTGTTCTTTTACCGATTTCTACATCTAATTAATTGATCGCAGGAGAGTTTCACCGGTTTGTGATGTGGGGAAATGAAGCAAGCATTGAGGCCGGGGCAACGTCCATGAAGAAGAATCATTCCATGCTACGGTTATGTGTTGGAACCACGTGATGCTACACACAATCCCAGCACCTTTGTTTAAAGCGTTCAACCTACAGGTTCAAATGCAACCTTCTAATCTCTTTTCAGACAAAAGCATCAGCAAAATATCAACCACACTGACTCATTCCAAAAAAAAAAGAAAATTCTTACATTTCGATGAGAACTCACTCCGGGTGAGCGCCGCGAACTCTCCTGGAAGCGAAGGACATGAGGTCATTTCCAGTCTCAGCAGATGGGTCACTAAATGTGATACTTGACTCAATTTGAGTGGCTACAAGGGCTGTCAGTCTCGTTTGGATGGCTTTAGGCGGCTCCCATAGGCTCGTACGATTAAAAGGAGGGGTCTAATACGGAGGTTGGGCACACTTTTTGATTTGAGGGCACAGATCAATATTTTGGTTTATTTACTGTATGTTATTGCTGTATGTGGATGTAATGAACACCATTAGTGAAGTAAATAGTGTGTTACATGAGAAAAAGGCAATATCACACACAAATCATAGATGCTCCATTTGGAGATTCGCCTAAACTTCTGAACTAAACAAAAAGGTAAAAATGTTTTACTTAACTTAATCAAAGTCAAACTTTACAGAGAGACATATTACATATTGTGCATATGGTAGAGTCGAATAAGGGAATTATAAAAGATATTCATCATTGAAGTTTTTTTTAATTATTCTTTTATGTTTTTTTTCTGTGTTCTATCCTCAACAAATAAACCAGTAACACATATACTGCTATAAACACCTCTTAACTAATCTCACACATGTTTTTCTGTATATTATAATGTTGACATTATTCAAATAGCCCTTGTGGTTGAGGAGATAATCTGGATTTAGTTTGGGTCTCAATTTTTGAGACAACACGGCTGGGGTTTAAAAGGTTGTAAACAATCGTTTCACGTAACATCGCATGTTCCTGCAAACGTAATCCAAAACTGATATGAAACACATTCATGAAACATATTTTTGGTTGGGAAACATCGACATTCATCAACATTTTTGTGGAGCATGTGGGTTGTAGAGGCCGGGCAGATTAGACAGTGGAGACGGAACGAGGAGGGAAGGAAGGGAGGAAACGGCACAGTCGGAGCAACACACCACCAATTTTAAATATTGTCACTGGCATAAAACGACATAAGGCCCAACCAATAAAGCAAACATTTCATGTTTAACAGTCTATGCAACAACAACAAAATCAAAAAATCCAGCCAAAAGCTACACAGACTGGGCCAAAAAACACACAAGAGTCAAAACAGAGAGCAACACAGATGAACATGGGGGGGGGGGGGGTGAACAGGGGAGTGGAGGGGTCGATGCTTTTTATCAGTGTTCCCAGACCCTAAAATCCCTTTTGGCTCAACATCAAGATAATTGCAGTTGCTGCTCTTTTGCTGTAACAATTGATTTTTACAGTTCAATTAATTAATATTTGTCCTTGTTGTGATTCACACACACACACACACACACACACACTTTCATGTCTTCGCACACAGGGGCTTTTCTTTTGTGCGAGGAGAAGATGCATAAAGAGACCAAGAGAGAGAGTCAAGAGGGAGATGGAGGAAGTGTTACTTCACAACATTGGTTGAGATGAATTCATTATTAATGAGTGTCCTGTCCACGCTGTCATGGCTTACTGGCACACCTACGTGGAACAGAGCTATCGTTAATGTTATTAATTATGTGTGTTTGTGTGTGTTGTTTCCTGTATTTACAAGTCAAAGTCACACTTGGATTTCTTGATTTGTTTGTTGTTTTGGGGAATTAAACTTGGTAAACTTTCCTACACTGGAAATATAAAGTAGGTATTGGAATTTTTTAAGTTTAATTTGCCTTATTTTCCTTAAAGCATGTGAACATTAACCTGAACCCGCCAGATGTTTGTTATTGGAAACTGTTTGGAAAAGGGCATGAACGTACACATATTGTGATATTCCTTGCAATCAACATACATTCCATGCATCCCCCTTTATAATAACAAGTTTAAATGTATAATAACCAGACTGCTTACAAGAAGTGGGCGTAGTCACCGTGATGTCAGCCGCTGGTTTGAGGACTGCCATTTTCCAGTTCAGCATTTTGGCCGTCACCATCTTGTTTTCTTGCAACCAGAACTGACACAAGAGGGTGGAGCTAACTACACCCGAACACCAACAAAGACTTAATTAACTTTCGTGAACTGAAAACACAATGTGAAAGGGTTTAAGTTGTATCAGACAACTCCCAGACCCGGCAACGCCGTGGAAGCTAACTGTCAATCACCTAGAAGCCCCGCCCTAAAGCAAACTCTTCTTTATGGTCTATTTGACTCTAAATGGAGCATTATTTACTAAATCAACATCATGATGTATTGAAGAAGACTTGAAACTAAAGATTGAGACCATCAACTCATGTTTACAATGTTTACTGAGGGAATAAATCAAGAGAGAAGTAGAGTCATTCATATAGACTTCTATACAACCAGACTTATTTTTACAACCGGACGAGTCGCCCCCTGCTGGTCAGTCGAGAGAATGCAAGTTGAAGGCACTAACAGTAATTGATGTTCGTTGGTCTTTCCAACAAACATCAATGTGACCATCCATTTGTAGACGTCTGTCAGAACCAGTGGGTCGCTCCTATAAAAGGACGGCGGTGACTCTCCATCACACCTCTGGGCAATACTCACAGCAACAAAACAATGAAAATAACACCCAGGTTGTCAAAATATGGATTTATTTTTTTTGTATAGTGCATTTGAGAGCTTTCAATCCAGCCACTGATCCGTCATCATGGGTGATGTCACCTCCCAGGCCTTTGTGATGTCGGAGTCTGATGAGTGTGTCTTTGTACACAATAAGCACAGGGACTCCCATATCCTCCGTGTGAACCGAGGCGCACCTCCGCTCGTCTTTCCTCCTCGCGTCCCTCGTGTTAAGCCTCCCTCTCAAAGGCCTTTCTTCTCCGCCCACTCCTCTCCGCACACACCTCCTCCGCTCTTTGGTGCCATCGCCCTCCGGCTGCTCGTCGCGGCCGGACACTGAAGTAAGATCCTCAGTTAACGACAGACAGGCACCTTCTTCAGAGCCCACGCAGACACGGAGCACGACTCCCCTTTTAAGTCTTCCCTCGAGTCGCCAGAGTGCACATTAATATGAATGCATAACTCATTATTCCCACATTCAAAGAATTTGGCCCGCCACTCAACTGGGAACGGGAGAAAGCGGTGAGCAAAAGACCATTATCTGAAGTATGTCGGCTCACATTTTGTGGTGGAAAGATGAAGAAACGACGAAGGCCGGAGTTAAGCCTTCGCATCTTTTTTGTTTTTATTGCCCATAACAAGCGAAGTTTGTGCATATGCCTTTAACTATGCATAAATACAAGTCAGCGCTTTTGAAGAAGATTCTGGCGACAAGTGTCGTTTCCTTGATGACGATGGAGTGAAGTGCATTTCTCGTCTTCTTTTTTGGGAGGCCACAGTGCTTGTTTTATAGAAAACCAGATCAGCAGTATTTGAAACAAATGAAATGATCTCACCAAACTGGCAGACACGGCCTCTTTCCTTCATAAACTTCACATTCCAGTATTGAATAGGGTTTTCAATTACTTACGGTGGACGTTTTGCAGAGTAGGCTGCAATTTGCTACCAGCATCCGTCTCCTAATGTCTTTGGATCGTTTGTTATTGTGCTCAACTATGAACTGGAGAGATACTTTTATTGTGAAGGATACATCATTTTTACATACAATATAGCCAAATAAACAATGAAATGATTCAACTGACAGATCTGGGAGATTGAGTTTATCCACAAAAGGTCACACAAACGCTCCACTTCCAATTGTGTGTTGACCAGAGATGTTCTTGGAAATGAGTCATTCGGCATGAAAAAGCATACAAATACATCTTAGACGACTAAGACCAAAACCACCGATTAGTCGACCAATCGGCTAAGAAAGGGCAACGATTCCCCCTGTCGGCTGTTGCTGGGAGCCTCATTCATGTGTTTAAACAAATGACCAATGCTTTGGTGAGGACAGTGCTTATTTTTTTTTATTGTGAAGTCTTTGCTACAAAAGTGGATTGTTGACTAAAGACTTCAAGATGAGTTTGAATTTGAATGCATTCACTTGGCTTTATTGGGCCCGCTATGCCTTGTGGGTGCTCTCTGTGTAATTGAACACTCGTTAGAGACGGCACCGCTATACCCCCACAGTTTATGGTGACATTCCCCCAATGTAACCCCCCCCCCCCCCTTGCTGTATCACTCTCAGTGGTGGAGAGGGAGGGATGACAGTCGGCCCTTCACAGCCTCCGTGACTCACCAACCTTCAATCCAAACACTCCAGATTCAAAGGAAATCTCCTCCAGTCCAACAGCGGCGATAAACAACCTTCTCATGTGTGTGTGTGTGTGTGTGTGTGCGTGTTCATGTGTGGTCAGAATAATTGTACATTAATCTTTGTGGTGCACTGCACAGTGGGTTTTGTGCGTCAATATCAAGGTAGTTGGAGGCACGACATGGCTTTGTTAGATGGAAACATCCGTCGCCATGGATACTGACAGACGCGTCACTTGCTCTTCACATGTTCTCTGAGTATGTTGCGTAAAGCCAGCAAGAAAAAATTTTAAGAAACAAATGTGATTTGTAACCAGTGTGTGGACTATTTTTCGCTCATTATCCCTCCAGTAACGGTGTTTTTTTTTACCCCATAATGTAGCGAAAACCTCCACGTGAACGCGGTAAGAAGAATAAATACACATTTACACATTTACACATTCACACATTTACACATTTACACATTCACACATTTACACATTCACACATTTACACATTCACACATTTACACATTTACACATTTACACATTTACACATTCACACATTTACACATTTACACATTCACATATTTACACATTCACACATTCACACATTTACACATTCACATACACATTCACACATTCACACATTCACACATTTACACATTCACACATTTATACATTTACACATTCACACATTTACACATTCACACATTCACACATTTACACATTCACACATTTACACATTTACACATTCACACATTTACACATTCACACATTTATACATTTACACATTCACACATTTACACATTTACACATTCACACATTTATACATTTACACATTCACACATTTACACATTCACACATTCACACATTCACACATTTACACATTCACACATTCACACATTTACACATTTACACATTCACACATTTACACATTTACACATTTACACATTCACACATTTACACATTTACACATTTACACATTCACACATTCACACATTTACACATTCACACATTCACACATTTACACATTCACACATTTACACATTTACACATTTACACATTCACATATTTACACATTCACACATTGACACAATCACACATTCACACATTCACATACACATTCACACATTTACACATTCACACATTCACACATTCACACATTTACACATTCACACATTCACACATTTACACATTCACACATTTAAACATTGACACATTCACACATTTACACATTCACATATTCACACATTTACACATTCACACAATCACACATTCACACATTTAAACATTTACACATTCACACAATCACACATTTACACATTCACATATTCACATATTCACACAATCACACATTTACACATTCACATATTCACACAATCACACATTCACACATTTAAACATTTACACATTTACATATTCACACATTTACACATGTAAACATTTACACATTCACACAATCACACATTTACACATTTAAACATTTAAACATTCACACATTTACACATTCACACATTCACACAATCACACATTTACACACTTACACATTTACACATTTACATATTCACACATTTACACATTTACACATTTAAACATTTACACATTCACACATTTACATATTCACACATTCACACAATCACACATTCACACATTTAAACATTTACACATTCACACACTTACACATTTACACATTTACATATTCACACATTCACACAATCACACATTCACACATTCACACATTTACATATTCACATATTCACACATTCACACATTCACACATTTAAACATTGACACATTCACACATTTACACATTCACATATTCACACATTTACACATTCACACAATCACACATTCACACAATCACACATTTACACATTTACACATTCACACATTTACACATTCACACATTTATACATTTACACATTCACACATTTACACATTCACACATTCACACATTTACACATTCACACATTTACACATTCACACATTCACACATTTACACATTCACACATTTACACATTTACACATTCACACATTTACACATTTACACATTCACACATTCACACATTTACACATTCACACATTCACACATTTACACATTCACACATTTACACATTTACACATTCACATATTTACACATTGACACAATCACACATTCACACATTCACATACACATTCACACATTTACACATTCACACATTCACACATTCACACATTTACACATTCACACATTCACACATTTACACATTTACACATTCACACATTTAAACATTGACACATTCACACATTTACACATTCACATATTCACACATTTACACATTCACACAATCACACATTCACACATTTAAACATTTACACATTCACACAATCACACATTTACACATTCACATATTCACATATTCACACAATCACACATTTACACATTCACATATTCACATATTCACACAATCACACATTCACACATTTAAACATTTACATATTCACACATTTACACATGTAAACATTTACACATTCACACAATCACACATTTACACATTTAAACATTTAAACATTCACACATTTACACATTCACACATTCACACAATCACACATTTACACACTTACACATTTACACATTTACATATTCACACATTTACACATTTACACATTTAAACATTTACACATTCACACATTTACATATTCACACATTCACACAATCACACATTTAAACATTTACACATTCACACACTTACACATTTACACATTTACATATTCACACATTCACACAATCACACATTCACACATTCACATATTCACATATTCACACATTCACACATTCACACATTTAAACATTGACACATTCACACATTTACACATTCACATATTCACACATTCACACAATCACACATTCACACAATCACACATTCACACATTCACACATTTAAACATTTACACATTCACACAATCACACATTTACACATTCACATATTCACACAATCACACATTCACACATTTACACATTCACACATTTACATATTCACACATTTACACATTTAAACATTTACACATTCACACATTTACACATTTAAACATTTACACATTTACACATTCACACATTTACACATGTAAACATTTACACATTCACACAATCACACATTTACACATTTAAACATTTACACATTCACACACTTACACATTTACACATTTACATATTCACACAATCACACATTCACACATTCACACATTTACATATTCACATATTCACACATTTACACATTTACACATTCACACATTCACACATTTAAACATTGACACATTCACACATTTACACATTCACATATTCACACATTTACACATTCACACAATCACATATTCACACAATCACACATTCACACATTTACACATTTAAACATTTACACATTCACACAATCACACATTCACACAATCACACATTTACACATTCACACAATCACACATTTACACATTTAAACATTCACACATTTACACATTCACACAATCACACATTTACACACTTACACATTTACACATTTACATATTCACACATTTACACATTCACACATTTACACATTTAAACATTTACACATTCACACATTTACATATTCACACATTCACACAATCACACATTCACACATTCACACATTTACACATTTAAACATTTACACATTCACACACTTACACATTTACACATTTACATATTCACACATTCACACAATCACACATTTACACATTTACACATTTAAACATTTACACATTCACACACTTACACATTTACACATTTACATATTCACACATTCACACATTTACACATTCACACACTTACACATTTACATATTCACACAATCACACATTCACACATTTACATATTCACACATTCACACATTCACACATTTACACATTCACACACTTACACATTTACACATTTACATATTCACACATTCACACAATCACACATTTACACATTCACACATTTACACATTTAAACATTTACACATTCACACATTTACACATTCACACATTCACACAATCACACATTTACACACTTACACATTTACACATTTACATATTCACACATTTACACATTCACACATTTACACATTCACACATTTACACATTTACACATTTAAACATTTACACATTCACACATTTACATATTCACACATTCACACAATCACACATTCACACATTCACACATTTAAACATTTACACATTCACACACTTACACATTTACACATTTACATATTCACACATTCACACAATCACACATTTACACATTTACACATTTACACATTTAAACATTTACACATTCACACACTTACACATTTACACATTTACATATTCACACATTCACACACTTACACATTTACACATTTACATATTCACACATTCACACAATCACACATTCACACATTCACACATTTACATATTCACACATTCACACATTTACACATTCACACACTTACACATTTACACATTTACATATTCACACATTCACACAATCACACATTCACACATTCACACATTCACACAGCACCACCGCTGTGTGTTCTGTTCCTTTTGTTCATTCCCCTCCTCCCTCAGTCTGTATTTATTTATTTATTCCTCCAGCTGCTGCAAAGATTCAAAACCTTTTCGGCTCGCCCACCGGCGCCTCCTGAACAATATGCCTCCCGGTGAAGGTGGACCCGCGATGGAAAAAGGTGCCCGGTTAAGCACGGCGGCGTTTGGGGGCCTTCAGCGTCGTTAATTATAAGTGGACGAATGATCAGGCCGTTGCTCCCAATTTGTCTTCCTGGTTTGGGAGATAATGAGCCTCTTTCTCTGTGTTGCTCAATTCACTGAACACACACACACACACACACACACAACTGTGCGAAGCACACACAATTGTGCACATTAACTGTACAAATGCACGCACACACACGCTTTCTCACTCCATATATATTCACACACACGCCATTAAGTTAATTAACCAATACATCTTTTGCGAGACCTTGCCGTATCTATCAGAGTGGATATTAAGTTACTCAGGGGAGACGACGCACAATGGACTGAAACAACAACAAGTTTTCAACAAACGTATCTTGTTTCCATTCCGAGCAGAGGAGGAGGAGGAGGAGGAGGAGGAGAGAATGAGAGGGTGAAGAGGGACAGAATCAGAGAGAGCACACACACACACACACACACACACACACTACCTGCCATACACTGTTACATCTCTACTGGCAGTTGCACAGTGCAGCCCTGTGCCTACATCACAAATGGTTTATTGTAGCGCGCCGAGATAGCTGGACACAATGCAGTAGTACAGATGGTACGTGTGTGTGCGTGTGTGTGTGTGTGTGAGGGTTACCGAGCATTGTGTTCCCTGCATGGTGTCCTCTCGTGTGAGGTTCAGGAAACGTTTCCTTGCTTGCCTTAAACAGCCCACGCGAACTGACGTAGACGTTAACGATAGTTTCCACCGGGACGCAAACAGCGGCGTCCCGGACAAAAGTCACATGTTTGTTTGACCCAGCGACTCTGTGTGGACTTCCTTATACCACGTCAGTTGCTATGAGCGCGTCATAGAGGCGGTAAGTACGTGTAAACTGAAGAGGAATTGCACGGCCGGTCGCACGCACGCATCTCAAGAGCATCGGCTCTGGTCTCGTTGTCCACATTCTTCTTCTTGGAGAACGCCATGTGAAATAACTTGACTATAATTTGTTTCGCTCGTGTCTGTCGCGTTGCGCGTCGGAATGCACAGATTTGATTGGCTGAGCAGCATCACGTGATGTGATTTACAACGCATGTAATCGGTCGGTGTGTTTCCTGGACCGCTGGTCGAGTGCCGTGAAATATAGAAAAGCTGCTCCGGTTAAAATAGAAGCGCTGCTTATAAATGTAATAATTCTCAATTATCTATCGGTTGTAGGTCCAGGTCTGGATACTACGGCATCGGGTCCGCCGATAAGGGACCCCTGCTCTAATGGGACCTCTACAAAGTGCTGAATGACCATTTTTACAAGAGCGCAAAGTTCTTCATAGATCTCCATTCTGCTCTCAAAGTGCAACAAACTGATGAATAAACTTTAATATAAACTTTAATGTGTAGAAATCTTAGGGAGGAAGAGAAATAAGACAGAAAGAAGGGAGGAAAAGACCACATATGGAAGGACAGAAAGAGGGAAGGAAATTGGAAAAAGAGGAGAAAGCGTCTGGGTCCGGACACGACCATCACTTAAAATGATTACATTTTGCAGCTTAACCAGTTCTTGTCCAGTGGAATCGCTGTGATTAGGCACAGCTAATGTTTTTGCTCTGCTAATTAGCACCTTGCCACCGTGACAGCGCTGACCTTTTGAAGGAAACGGAGTCACCCAGTTTAAGATACAAGAAGCTGTTGTAGCTTGTGAGCTGTGTTCCTCGATCCACTTTTATTTCACCTCCTCTGTCAGACAGACACCTTCTCACAGAAGAAAAACATCTCTTTGCACAAAAGAGGAATGGTTTATGTATAACCATGGCAAGTTGTCTCGAAGCCCGAAGAATCCATTTCTTCACAAAGCATCAGGTGCTGTATCACTTTCTGGATTGAGGATTACATAGGTTGTATGTGATAACACATCCTTTAGCAGTCATATTGGAAGTCATCAGCATACAGTCTATACTCTTTTACTTATTTATTCCATTTCTGATTTTGTCTCTAATATTCTGGTTTTGGTAGTTACAGGGAAAACCAGTCGGCTTACTACAGGGCCAAGCGGCCTGACCATACCACACTCAGCACAGATGTGACATGAATAGACATCAGAGTCCATCCGATGGGAGTTTTCATGTAGCTCTTAAGCGAAGATGCACGAGTTTTGGTCACAAACTCTTCCCACGCACTAAATATTCCAACACTGGACACGCGTCGTTGTGCTTCCCTTAAGAGCCGTCAGGTAGTAGGGGAGGACGCATTACTGCAACACTGTGTCTCTGCCGTTTGAGGAGGACAGTATGTATTACTATGAAACAGAGTACTTATAAAGGGTATTGTTGGGAGTGACTCCGCTTTTATCTAGTGTTACTAAGTGATGCCAGGTCAGGAAAATTCTAAACTTTGTTTGAGAAGTTGGAGCTTTTTCGGTTGAGGATCCTATTTCCGTGTTCTACCATCATGAACGTTGTCTTTGCCATTCAGATACTCGTTGTTATTTCTATACTTCAAAAGTTACCTCAGTGGTTGAAAATAAACCCATGTTGGGGTTTCTGGCTCCCTGGATCCTGCTGCATTTACACTTTCTCTATTAACCACCAGCGACTGAAATGAGCATTTATCCTGTTTTACCAGTGTCAGACTTCCACTTACATCCGTCCATCCATTATCTGTAACCACTTATCCTTTACAGGGTCGATTCCCCCTGACATTGGCGAGAGGTGGGGTGCACCTTGGACTGGCCGCCAGACAATCACACACACACAGAAAGACAGTCAACCCTTCAGCTCACAATCACACCTGCAGGTACTTTAGAGCTTAGCATAACCCGCCTGTCTTTGGATTGTAGGAGGAAGCCGGAGAACCAGGAGAAGACACAGGGAGAACATGCAAACTTTCATGGCAGCCAGTAGGTATCAACCCCTCCAGCTGTGAGGCAACAGTCCTCACCACTGCACCAACATGCAGCCCTTTCTTTACCTACTGATTATCATATTTTAATTGTATTGTTTTACTGTCATATTGTTTCTTTGTGCTAAAAGCAAACGTCGCCTTGGCACTGAGGCGATCCGGGTCTGACGAGTGGAGAAGCCCGTCAGAGACTGTGGCAAATTCAAAACACGGCATTGTTGCAGTTGGGTGGATTAGTTTAGAGGGTGTGATCTTCTGGTAATTGCTTCTCTTTCTTATAAAACCAGATATTTTATCATTTCTTCTTTTGTGCCAATGATTCAAGCAGGAACATTTTTGCGCCCCTCCGAGTTGTGGACGTTCTTCGACTGTGACTCACCTGACATTGTCTACAGAAGCTCTGGAATGCACTTTTCACCTGATTGATGGAACTTGATGGCTGACACGTGTTTATTTATTGGGCTTCATCTGCTGGTATAACATTTCCCAGAGACGTTGTTAGAGTGCCCCATTAGAGTGCAAGGATTCAACTGTCAGATACACGAAGATAATAGTCAAACTCTTTCAGTCTTCTTAAAAAAGATTCTGCAAAGCAAAGGCCCAATGACATTGCCTCCATTTCCTACTGCTCCTCTGGCTCGGGATTTAAAAGTTGATTTTATGGAGAGAATGGCGACTGAAAACAGATATTACCAATAGGACCAGTAAGGACTTACACGCACCACCGAATAAAAGCCCTGTGAGGACTTGCGATCCTCGGTGTTACCCATTCAACAAAGGTCAGTCTGCCGTGGAAATGATGGGATTAGATTTAGTAGTTTATCTTGCCATCTAAAGAAAACTCTTACACATCACACAATGGCCTTCCATGTATTCGTTGCACTCAGCGATACAAAGTGCGGGTGTGCTTTACTGTGGTAAGAGCCAGATGATATCCTTGAAACACACATTATATTGCAGAGCTCCTTCCACGCAAGCAGACATTCAATCCGGAGAGCTCTAGGATATAAAATTAGGATGTAATATGATTAGGGAAGGATGTAATACAGTGTGGTTTAATTTGATGGAGTGGGCTCAAGCCAAAGAGAGAGAGGCGGAAAAGGAAAGGTTTCTATTCTTTCCCGTGACATGATGAGATCAGGTTTTTCTATTAACGCCGTGGTGGTGACAGCTTTACAATGCCATCCGTTGGCGCTCCAACTCAACGGAAGGCTGGAGATAAGCGCTTCAGCCTTGTACCTGCATGGATCTCTCTCACGCTCTCCCTTTCTCTCAGATTTGAAAGTGGATTTGTGAGGAGGAGATAAGAAGACGAGCGAGCACACCCTCTTTTCTTCCCTCTCCCGCTGATTCCTGGTGTGTGTCTCTCTTTCTCTCTGTGCCTTTCTCACCTTGCTTATTCTGAAGGTTCTTGTGTTCTCCCTCGGACGTACACTCGTGCATTCAGTCAACAACCCGCGGCCGTATCCCGTAGCTTTAAGTCCTTTGCTTTGACATTCAGGCGTCCTGGTTTCTGAGAACTGGAAGACAGGAGATAAGAGGACCGGCTTGTTTCCTGCTGCTAGATCCCAGATCATTCTCTTCACTGGATTTGCCTCCTGCTTGCTTCTCTTTTGCTTCCCGATACAAAACTGGCTCAGGAACTGCTGATAAGATGGACTATGAACCTCTTTACCGCTGAATTCCCCCACCAAAATGTGCACTTTTCAGAAAAAGTTTGACAAAGTTGACAGGTTTGAATCAACCCTTCTCCAATTCCCGCACTCAAACGCAGGTTGGAGCTGGCCATTCACATTGGCCACAAGATGTCCTTTAAATAAAAAGCCCGATCAGTACATTTGATCATCTGACTTTTCATTTAAAGCACATCATCGGGTCCAAATGTTAATCCATCCAAAACCAGTCAAATGTATGACGTTTCCATCAGTATCAGCTGTATTATGTGTTTAATGTTAATTAGTAGTAGCAAACGCTAATCACCATGAAAAGTGTTATACTGATGGAAAGTGTGCATGGAGGGCTCAAAATGTGAGAGAAAGGCCTCAAGCACTTGCTGATGCGGGTCGCTGTGGCGGCCCAGCTCCCGTCCAGAGAGGCAGGTAGGGGTCTCTGGTGGATCTGCAGGACAACGCAGGTTGGGTAACACCAGGGCGCCGGCTCTGTATGGATTCACGACAAATGAAACAAGCCTATGCAGACAATAAGACAGGAATATGCCTTAACAATCGTTTCATCAGATTTATGAATCCGCATAATACACATGATTCTGTTTTATAGTTTAGCATTTAGCTCACAGCACTGCTTTGCTAAGCTCAGCCTCACAGAGCCGCGAGCCAGTCTGCATGGCGTGGGAAACTTTAACTCAATGAAACATTCTCAAATCTATCCGCCTCCACGTCCGGGCCGGGGGAAAGTCATGTCTCTTAGCATCAGTTTGCGTCTCTACGTTAAGGTGCTCGTGGATGACCATGACTGTCATGATCACCATCACTCTTGCGCTTGGTCACATGGTTTGAATCACTCTGGCAAGGCAACTTTATTTAGAGAGCACATTTCATAACAGTGAAACTCAACGTGCTTCACATTAAAAGAAAAATAGATGGAGAAAGAGACATAAGAAATGGAGAACAATGAAATAGACACCAAGCATATATAATACAGTGCTATAACAATAATGACAAGAAAATCTTCTTGAAGTCTTCTTGTTGAAATGATAATCCAGTTTACTGTTGATATATTTCTCAGATCTTGTAGAGTTTGATATGGTATTTTCGAAGAGAGGGTCAGCGTCCAGGATGATGTATGCAAGCTAACGACACAGTGTGGTCTTGTAAAGTCGAAGCTACTCAATCTAAAGGTTAAAGAGGAACCACACAACAAGAGAACCCGTGAAACCACTTGATGTTGTCAAACCATGTCCAAAGATGCATTTGTTAGGTGGGCTGTATGTTTACCTTGAGCTGGAAAACATGCATTATGTGCACTTTGTGGCCATATGAGTCACTGGCCACTGACAGAGATGGATGTTTCTAACAGGGTCAGGGTGTACCCACACAGTATGTCATTTATCCATGTTGACACAGCTTATGTAACACTTTGAATTCAGTGTCTACTCTATCAAACAATCACTTTTCAATGACACACAAGACTGCACGGCTGAATGGTAAACTGAGCGAGGGAGAGTTTTTCTTTGTGCTTCTCTGTGGAAAATAACCTGGCTTGAACCTGGCAGTGTTTCCTTTATTCTAAGCAGAACACACTGCCAAGGACATTTTCTCAGGAGAGATCGGGCTGTTTCTGAGATATCACCTGTAGAAACTGTAGTTAAGCTAGAGAGCATCTTGTGATCACATCAACCGCGACGCCAAATCAGCCTATGGGGCGCAGAGTATGGAGGGAGGCCAGGGGCTACTTGCTACTGTCATTCAGCCATCTTTGAACTAAACCTTCATTTGGATCTCAGCTCCACATCTTGCACAGTTGTGACAGTATCGCGGTGACACAATATGTCCACAGACAGACATAAGCAACTGGCAAAGTACTCAAAACCACCTCTGGGGTAATTTCCCGCTACAGGTGTTTCCATGATGACTCGCAAGGGGAAAACAATAACAGCTTCGCTGTTGCAGATGGTAAACAGTTGTCTCTATTATTTGGATTTAGATGCTAGATTAAATGGAAAATTCCTTTTAGATCACATTCCTGGTCATATTGTGCACCTTTTTAACAATATATGCAAAAACTATAAAAAAAGATTTCTCTGTGGCGACGGTAAAAAAACAAAAAAACAATGAGCTACCAAGCTGAAATGCTCAAGAGAGCTTAGGGGAAGTGCAGAGTCACGACAACGTTCACATACAAGTAATGTGTTATCCATTCCTAAAAGAAAACTGGAGCAGCTTTAAAGAAAATAAGGAAAAAATGACCACACAATCAAATACTAAACATAAAGTGTGTATCCCTAACAGACAAGTGACTAAATAGTCATTAGGAGCAGCTGCAACTCAAGCGATAGGGTGGATTGGCCATTAACCGGAGGGTGGTTGGTTTGAATGCCTGGCTCCATTCGTCCACGTGTCCTTGAACTGGATGCTGACCAAGTTAATCCCAATGCATATGAATGTAGAAAATAACAGTGTTGTCCCAAAGGTGCCTATATATTCTGTAACATCCCCATTCCATCTGCCGCAGTTCTGAACCAGTGCCTATATCTATCCATTACTCCAGAAGTGATTAATGGTGACACTGATAGATGACTGTATCACAGTCCAGGCAGTACTAGAAAATTGGTAGATGAAGACATAAATTAAGAGAGAAATATTATTGATGTTTAATTACATGCAACAGTGGCTAAACAAAATATTTCCGATCAGAGAAAACGTGGACGGTAGTTGCTTCGGAGAAGAAGAAATTCAAATTTCTGATGTGCTCCACATGATGACGATGATGATGATGATGATGAACGACCTTTGAGAATGACTTTGCGTTTGTATGGGGCCTTTTCGAGCTCTACGACCACTCAAAGCACTTCACACTATGTGTTACATTCACCCATTCACACAGTGGAGCCAGAGGCTTCCATGCAGCGTGCCAACCTGCCCATCAGGGTATAATTTAAATTCACACACACACACACACACACCAATGGCATGGCTTTAATCAGGAGCAATCTGGGGTTCAGTATCGTGCCCAAGGACACTTGAGGAAAAGATTCTTGTTCAAATATGTATGTTTGTTGTGCAACGTAATACTTGAAATTAGTACTAACGTAGTTAGTTAGTTTAAATAACTGACTTAAAAACAACTCAAGGTGTGGACATTTTGGTTTCATATGGGACACTAAAAGGGGCCCCTGGGAGACAGCCCTGTGTTTGAGGAGCACGTGGTCTCAGGGCCGAGGTAACAAACAGCCACACTCCACTGCCAGCAATCAGGAATCAGCCTCTCACTGCATGAGCGCCCGCTCTCTGGACCTGAGAGGAATGGAAGGTGACGACGGCTCCCACGGTGTTCGGAATTGCTCCGGTGCCCGGGAGCGACCCCACAGCCGAGCCGCCAGCGTTAGAACCCAGCGGCCGAGGCGTTTACCGTGAATACTTGCTTTTGTGCAAGTGGCCCGGGCGAGTGACTGATGAGGGTAAGTAGTATAAGAGATGAGGACGGGTGGACTGAACTGGGTCTGGCTGCCTTTTGTGTTTCCACATGAGAATCGGTCAAAGACTGACGATCTGTTCGGCGCCATCACTCGATGAGATGAACAGGTGTGCTGGTCCAACGAGGAGTTGATCTTAATGGTATTACTGGTATGACCTATCATTCCTGGTGGCTAATGTTAGCCAACATAACCTGGAGTCAACTGTGTCACTGATATTATTGATCCATAGGCATAAGCTTGATTGTTATATGCATATGACATTTTTAAACCTAACCCAAACACAATGGGTCCAAACACTTGACCAGTTGATGTGATCAGGTGTTTTTGAGGGTTTTGAGCAAACCTTCTGGCTCAGATATGGGTTATTTTGACTAAATGTAACTTAATAGGAATATTCTCTCTGACTATTACAATCCTCTGCATTGATGCGGTCCATCTGTTGCAAGTAGACACACAATGCACTCTGGGAAGGTGGAAGACAGACGTTAATCTGTTGCATTTCCCAGTCGAGCTGAGAAAGACGTCTCACACTCAGCAACAGGCATGCTCAGTAGGGCTGGGTTTGAACCCGGGTCTGAACCCAGGTTCTAGACCCGTTTCTGAGCCACAGTGGCAGCAAAATCTGCAAAAGCACGCTTTAAAAATGATGTGCATCCATTCAACACTTTGGTCCTCAGTACATCGTCTCAACTCCCACTATAAAGATATTTGCTGTGGATATTGCTGTATCCATGGGAACCCTGTCTCCTAATACGATCCCATGAAAAACAAACAGCACTCTCAAGTACGTTTCGAGGCAAGCATATTTTCTTTTCTAAGAGTTTAAAACGTGTGGTTAACGTTATAATTTGAAGGAAAAAAACCAAAGGTCAAGTAAAACACATCATGGTTCTCACGTGACACAAACAGCCGTCTCCAGGGTGAAAGGCCTTCGTTTTTTCTTCCAACCCCGACCACCGAGGACACTTCTGAAACCTATTAGTGTTTAGTCAAAAAGCAAAAGTAATCAACGACAAAATCATTTTAAAGCAGTTTCATTGTATGGGAAAGTTTATGAGACAGGGAGACACTTAGGGGTCTTAATTACCCATTCCCTTTTTAATTCCCTTGATTACCAATCATTTGCTAGATTGAAAAAAAGAATTTTTTTGTCAAGGCTGTGGAATGTGCGCATAGAAATTGGCTTTTTATTTCACATTGAGCATTTGGCAAGCCGCCCCAACATAAACATTTTAGCACCCTGATTTACCAAGCCATACCTGACATCAAAATGTCTCGTAAAAGAAAGATTTACCCGGAGCACCGGCCGTTTCAAGAGAGGTGGCCGATTGATGGGTTCCTTCTTCTTCTCGTGGAGTTTAATGCGCCCGCCAGCTGCCTGTCTCGTCTGCAAAGGGGACGGTCGCCCGTCTGAAGAAATACAGTCCCAGGCGGGATTACTCCGGTAGACATGTGGAGCAGAACGCCAGGTGTGGGAGGGGGGGGGAGGTTAAACAATAAATGTTCTAAAAAATGGACCAAAGTATGAAAGCAGCCCACCTAGGAGCAGACAACATGGCCAGTAGCGTCTTGGCAAATTAAAGACCTCGGTTCTAGACGTACGCTGCGGACAGAATATCCAGAATGCACATACAATGTACTGATTAATATGTCATTAAATGAGTGGCATTTGCAAAGAACGATAAAGCGTCATTATTTTGGTAAACATCGTAAACAGTTGCTGAATTACAACATAAGCATTCATTCAGAGTCGTGTTTCTGGTAATGGGATGGATCGCAAGTCTCCTTTTTGCTCTGTTTTTGGTCTCCACCAACTCCCGAGGGAAATATGCGTCTCTTTAAGCTGCTAAATGTTCGACTATATTCATCAGCTGTGCGGTTAGGTGTTGGACAGGTAGTGCTCAGTGTGTCGGGGAGGAGCTGGAAACGGGGTCGCTGGAAGGGGTTAGTAAGAATCACAAGAGTTGAAAATCATAAAAGCAAAAAATAATGATGTGTTGCCAGAGAGATAAACCCTTCAGATTCAAATGACCAGATGATCTACTGCCACTGTGTCTCAAACCTGTCGACATGTTTAACCCGACTGCAATGAATAGACTACAAGTTGTATTCTTGTGTAGCACAGGCTGGTGCATCACACTCTAGAACACATGGATGAGCTGCCTATCACAGTCTAAAACAGCCCGGGCTCTAAATGTGTCTTCAAGGTGAGACACAATAACAGAATCTGAACTTAAATCTGAGTTGATCTCACAAAGCCTTTTATCCCACGTCTCAACACCAGGAATGATTTCATTGTGAAACATTTACTGTGTGCGAATCCTTTTCCCGCAGAAGCTTTGTTCTTTGAAAATAAAGACATGATTCTATCTTCAGAAACATGTCTAGATTGGAAGCAAAGATCTGAAGATGACTTTGCATTTTTGTAAATAAAAAAATAAAAAAATTGTAATAACTTGGCCAGAGATGGATTTGTTTATTCATCAGCAGAAGCATTCACATCGGAATCATTTTTGACTGCAGAGAGACCGAGATGGAAGCAGCGTGTTGCTGGAAGAAGGAATAACGTTTATGTGTACATTATAATATAGAATGAATAACATTAGTGTCATATCCAGTTCTGTTACTCAGAGAAAACACAATGGAAGGTGGACTCAAAGCTGGTATCCAAGGAGACGGCTGAGGTTGGTGTGTGACGCTGTCAGTAATGACCCTGACCAACCTTGAGTGTCTGTGTGTGTGTGTGTGTGTGTGTGTGTGTGTGTGTGTGTGTGTGTGTGTGTGTGTGTGTGTGTGTGTGTGTGTGGTCCACTGACTAGGAAAAAGTTAGAGAGTAATAGAGATATAATATTAAATATCTAAATATAGGATGGAGCGAGGACGTAAAAACGGCGTTCCTGGAGGATTGCCATTTTGGTAAACCTTTCCATTTAATGCTGAAAACACTTAGCACCAACACTTTAGCACCAACCCTTAGCAACAACACTTTAGCACCAACACTTTAGCACCAACACTTTAGCACCAACACTTAGCAACAACACTTAGCAACAACACTTTAGCACCAACACTTTAGCACCAACACTTTAGCACCAACACTTAGCCACCAACACTTAGCACCAACACTTTAGCACCAACACTTTAGCACCAACACTTAGCAACAACACTTTAGCACCAACACTTAGCAACAACACTTTAGCACGCTCAGTGGAGTAACTCAATGGCTGCATGCCAACTTATATATATATATATATATATATATATATATATATATATATATATGTATATATAATATATAATACAAATTGAATAAAATAACATGCACAGGAAAGATGGAAGAGAATGAGGAAAAGTGGAAGGTTGCTCTCTTAAAATCCAGTATAGTGTTGTGTCAAATTTTCTGCCATTTCTTTTTTTGTTTTTGCTAATTAAAAAAATATTATGTGAAAATAAAAGAACACTTGTGTTCACCCCTCAGCACACAAGCACTCCTGTTGTTCAGAGCCAGACCGCCATGTTTGTCAGGTGGACAGTCTGCACTTTGATTGATGACATTAGGACCCATATTTTTTGAAAAAGGTTGGGGAGGGTAAATTCTCTGCCTGGGTTAAAAAAAAGAAAAGAAAGCATAATAACATGTAAATGATGCTGATTAATCCCCTCACTTCATCAGCCTCCTGCTTCGGGGGCATCGGGAACAAATTGTCAATCAGCAAAGTTCCTTTTCGCAGTGTTTGTATGCTAACTCACTGACGTCTTTGCATTATTTCTATTTGACAATTTCTATTTCAGGAGATGGCTCCTTGAGAGGGCACATGCTTTTATGGCTGCACAGAAATTAATTTAAAAAAACGTGAATTAGTTTGGTTACACGTGTCAATTAGCTCTCATCTGTGACACCCGCCAGTTGCCGAGGTATTTCTGGACGTGAAGCTATGTGTAGCGAAATGAATCAGCTGAAGACCTTCTGATATTAGAAGAACCGTTCATACAAATAGTTCCCTGTCGTTGAATATATTGCGTCACCCTGCTCATTAGGCCACAGGAAGGAGTATCAAGGTGGCGTGAGCCGGAGAGAGAGAATAAAAGGAAGAGCAGAAAGAATGAGAGATACAGAATGACAGAGAGGAGAAGGGAGCTGCTCTCCTCCTGGGTGAGTCACCGCCGCCGGGGATCCTGTCTGGCACAGCGCCTCGCTAACCCAAGCCCTTTGGCAATGGGGTCAGTGGAATCAACCCCTACAAAAAGAGTAGTTTTTCGAGAATATTATTTATTCAAAGCTGAGAATGAACTTGTGTTCAAGTGGTATTAACGGGCGAAAGAGGGCGGCTGCAGATGAAGTCCAACAAGAGCTTTAAATGGTAAGTTTGCGTCTTCTGACCTGAGGTGGTACCAGTTACTTGGGAGTAGTGATACATACTGATGCCGGGGTTTAAGATCAATGTGAGATCTTTTTTCTAATTGTTTTAGTTTCCAGAAAGCAACTATGAATGTCCTCATGTTCATCCTGTGAACATGAGATATTGTATCACACTTAAATTAAATATATTTATTTATATATATGTATATATATATATATATACAGTCCCAGCACTGGAACCATATTGTTCTGGCTATAATGTAGCATTTATTGAGCACTCTATTATGTCCAAAAGTGCTGTTGAACGACCTATTGCGTGAAGCCGTGCAACGCCGCCCACGTGAGCTCAAACTTACGCACGTTGCATTGATTTTGAGTGAAGCGATCCCTTCAAGGGAAGCGCCTCATCCATCAGGACCAAGAGTCATTTCATTTCGCCACAGATTAGTCAACATAATGTCCTGTTTGCCCCGTGAAACGCACACCACGGGAGACGTCTCAGAGAGATGGTGTGTGTGTGTGTGTGTGTGTGTGTGTGTGTGTGTGTGAGTAAGAGGAATGACAGAGTGAGTGATAAAATGGTGTGTTTGTCCTCTGCGGGGTCATAAAGTTAACAGCCATAACCAACATCATAAAGACTGATCACAGGAAGTCTGACTTCACAGAGGCTCACACACACACACACACGCACACATTTACACTCACACACACGCGCCAACATAGAAACACACGTATCTGCCTCACACACTGCAGATCAATCCATCACTTGTACAGCATTGGCTGCATGCAGCAGGTACAAACTGCCTCTGGAATAGTCTGGAAGAGTTGTCCCGTTAAATAGAATTAAAATAACAGCGCCTGTAAAACTCAGCATCAACAGAAGGGGAAAGTCTCTTTAGGCCCCCGATGGCAGAACAACGAGGGCTGGTCTGGACTCCCGTTCCATTCCAGAAGTGATGTTGGAGTTCAAAGGCCATCAAGGTCTCACTGCTGCTGCTTTTGGCTGAAGACTGAAGGCTGTAGAGACAACATTCATTCCAGAAAAATGAAACTAGATTACTAACCTCATTTTTTTTTTTTAAAGCCCTGATCATCGTTCTGTTCAGTTGACTATGAGTATGATTAAATCTGTTATCGCGCTATTAAATCTCAGAAAGGTGTCTGCACAACACTGCCTGTATGAGCTGCTCCAGTAGAGACAATAGAAGGCACACGGGACTGGTGTGTGATGGACACACTGCAGGTGGAGAACCAACTTTGGATACTTGGCAGGAAGGAGGAGTACAACAGAAACAAAAAAGGGCTGGATGCATTATGTATCAGACAACAATGTGGCTGCGACACACTTTCCAGTCTTCCTGCAGTCACCTCACCCGGCATTTCTTCACCACCTTGGCAATAACTTATCTTTGACTTTCAATCTGAGGCAGACTAGAAGGGGGCGGGGCCTGACAAGGCCATTTAGTCTCTCCTGCACGGATAGTTGTGTAATTGATAGCTGTCACTTTCCTGCTCTTTCCCCTCATTCAGATGAGGGCGACGTCGGAGGCTTTTTAGGATCCGCCCCCTGCAGCCATGTGACCACCAGGCTGTCCCACCAGCAGATTTATTTTTACACTGTGGCCTCATTACAACCACCGGCTGCCACTGAGTCTTAAGGGCCATTCGGGGGTGTTACCCCCTCGCACAACAACACTGCAGGTAAACAATCTACTGGGGGAGGGGGGCATGAGGTGCCCACCGAATGGCAAGCGTGTAGGCGGCGACCTGTCTCGTCTCTGTCTGTCTTGCAGTGAGGATTTTGTCAGAGCCGGAGACTATGGGGGGGGGGGGTCTTTTCCTTTCTTTGTTCAGTATCTCTTTTTGCCACCTTGGTCTGACAGTCGAGGGTCTCAAACTTTGGAGTCGGCTCAGCATGCAGACGAGAGGGCCCGTGTCACGATAAGTTCCTCTGAGAGAGAGAGAGAGAGACAGAGAGAGAGGGAGGGAGAGACAGACAAAGAGAGAGAGATATTTTATTCTTTTCTTTTGTTTTTTGATTTTTAGAAAACCTAAAACACCACCTTCCTGTGTCTCACCAGCTCTCTGATCAGAGCCTCGTCCCTCATGAACGGAGGCACGTCTTTCGACCCCGCCACCACCATGTTCACCTTCTCCACGCTGTCTAGAAAGATCACCACCGCGCTGCTCACACCGTGTCTCCGAGTCCACCAGCTCAGGTCCATAGTGCCGTGTAGCACGCCGTGTAGCACGCCGTGTAGCACACGCTGGCCGGCTGCGCCAACACGCTCACAGGAACCCAACAAACCCCCTCGTGCACCTAGTAACACCACAACACAACACCACCGTGACACTACAACATTCTATCTACCACTTTCACCAGGAAATACTGACAGAAAACACCATTCACTCACTAAACTAATGCGCTCAGCTCACAACCTCCATGCTCACGCTCAGAGAGAGAGAGAGAGAGAGAGACACAGATGCTCAGACAGCCGCAGAGTGATTGGAGTGAATGCGTCTTCTAAGGATCCTGAAAGACAAAGATGCAGATGACAACTGAGAAACAGAAACGCTGTGGGATGACAACAATACACAGACGCACACGCAAACACACACACGCACACACACGCACATGTATCTCCTCTCCCTCACCTTCACGCTGACTTAAACTTTTGCCGGCTAATGAAGACGGAAGCCCTCAGCTTTACTGATCAATATTAACGTGTGTGTGCGTGTGTGTGTGTTCATCAGTGTGTCTTTGCGTTCTCTGAGACTGAATGGATCTAAGAGAGAATGTTGTTTTCTCCCCACCTTGCCATACCGGCGTCTCTGCTCCGGTAGCCACAGCAACGACTCCTTCTCCACACAAGAGAGGGAAACACTCGCCGTGTGAGAGACACACACTTTGTGTGTTATTCGTGTTGGATGCACAAGCAGACTTTTTTTTTATGAACAATCTCGCAGGAGCCTTAATTACGTCCTTATTCGCCCCCACAGCCTCCTTCACTGTCTTGCCGGTCTGCTCCTGGATGAACGCGTCCTCTTTTTAGAGTCCACCTCACATTAAGTCGTAAGGCGTTGGTTCCCTCCCACTCAGACGTGCAGCAGGACACCGGCGGAGGTAATACTGCCGCTGTCTCCACTGTAACCCTCTCCGAGGACTTGGGCTGTCCCTTTATCCTCGCACTTCTATTAGCTTCGCTGCGAGACAGTTATTATGATCTCCACAGATGATCTACTGACTTACAAACTAAAGGACTTCTTTCACAAGCTTACTTCATCTGCAGCTGAACCCCATTTCCAACATGTTCCCGTCCCGACGCTTGGTCAGGAGCCCTCGGCGGTACAGTCGTGGTCACTGCGTGGACCGAACCGTGGGGACGTATTTAAGCGCGTTAATAATTGCGTGTATCTTATCTCATTAAATGTTATCTTGACGTGAACAAGGTCGGCGACGCTTACGTGAACACCTGTCCCGAACACGACTTTCCTGGGTGACCGTTTGGGGTTTGTTTGACACATTTAATAAGGCAAACAAATAGTACGATGATGTTTTTACAGTCATTACTGGACTCCTCGTGTGTATTTTCAGGATAGCTGAGACTATGTAACACACAGATTGTGCCAAACTGAAGAATTTCCACGCTGGACATCATCAATGAACCTGACAAGACGTTGATTGCATTTTCTCATTTAAATTCCTGACCCTCCACATTGTCCTCCAGACCCGGAGGACTCTGGGGCCCTTATCAGTACACGCCCCCTCTTTCTCAGGAGGACACCGACGTCTTCCAGTGAAATAATTAAAGTCCACTATCGATTCCGATCTGTCCCTAACTGCATCTCCCCCCCACTCATGAACCCCCCACCCCCGCGTCCTCGTTAGACCTGCTTCCAGCTCTCGCTCAGGTTACCTTTGAGTGTTCGGGTTGGAGCTTCCAACAAGGGTTATCATACGTTTTCTGGGGCCAAAGTAGTGACGGTTAAAGCTTAAAACAAGGGTGTGCATTTCTAAGTGCCTTTTTCCTTTTCTCACGTTTTCAGCACTCCCAAAGGAGCACGCCACCTCACACGAGGACTCATTTTAGGGCTGGGTCGGAGAGATTTGGTCAACTTAAAAGTGAAGATATGAGTAATGTATGAACAACGGACTATTCATCATACTGAAGTGTTGTATTGATTGCTAAATCTATTAGGAACTCACAAAGATGGATAAAGCACTGAGTAAACGATGAAACACGGCTCCTCTTTATAGTTTTACCACCCGAGCTGTTTTTGCTGCTGGATGCTGGATGATAATAATTTGGCCGTTCGCTAAACGTAGAAAATATTAGGGGCCCTAATGTTGACTCATCTACATCTCCTAATATACATTTAACAAAAATAACTCATTATGGGATAGTGGCTTCTACATGGATTAATCATTAGTGTACTTCACCAAAGAGGAAGAATCTATCTGTATCTGTATTGGGATTTAAGTGGGTGTGGCCTGTGCGGTCGGAACGTTTTTTTCGTATCTTTAATGCTTTTCTAAATAAAATGAAAATAAAAATGACTCATCGTAATACAAAAAAAAATCATTAATAGACATGTTATAGTGTCAGAAAAGCAATAACATATTATGAGTTTAAAGAAATCATAATATAGTATGTCATAGTACAATAGGTCAAATGAGTAATGAAAAAGTTGAATTCCACTACATAGAAAAATTTAAATAACATAGCAAATCTAAAGATATCTGTATTGTGTGTCAAAAAAAGGTCATAGTATATTATGTTGAAAAATGTCATAGTATAGTTTAGTAAAAGAAAGTCATTAAATAAAAGGTTATGAAAATCAATTGGATTTCAGATATCTTGAACTATTAATATAGAAATATGTAATTCATTGGCACATTGTGAAGTAAACTTTCTATAGTTTCTTCTCACCAAAGTTTGCTCCTCAAGATAATTCAAATAAATGTAGTATCATTACATTCTTTACACCAATAAGTGCCTTCAACCAAGTGGACGCGACCTCCAAAATTGCAAAAATGAATGGAAGAGCATCAACTGTAAATATGCTGAACTGCTTCAAGTGCTACATGTAGCAACAATGTGAGATTTGAGAGATATGACATTTCTGATTGTGTATTATTTTAAGGTCAAGATGAGTTTCCGGTCGCCAACAGAAGCTCCTGCAGTCCGGAAACTGACCCAGAGTTTAAGTAACCTCCCTTCCAGGATCTGAAATCTCAGAGTTTCCCTCATCTCAGGGTTCTCACTAAACCTGCTTCCTGAAAGCAAACTATAGTCATACTATTGTTTCTATATTTTTATTACGTGTGAAAACAGCAAGTGGGAATCTTTTAGGTGATCTCCCTCCAGCCAGCCGCCATCTCGTTTTTCATTTTATTTTCTTCAGATTATCGCAGTGCTGTGACGTTCGTGGCCGGTTCGGATTATGCACGAAAATAGCCACTTTTGGCCAAATTATCACAGCCAGAAGAAAGGCCATAATGCCAGATAAATACCTTTAAAAAATCAGAAACAATAACCAGAGTGTCGAGGGAACGTTTGGCTTCACTGGTGTTTCCTTAATCTCCGATGGCGGCTCAGCTCCCTGAGGCACCGCCAGCGTTTTCTGGAGGATGGCGAAGCAAAAAACAACTCAATACAGCCACACACAAAATTACTTTATATGACAGTTGCAGTTTGCAGATGGACAATAGAGGACAGGAAGTGCTGGCCATGTCTTGGAAAAACACTTCCAGAATGTGCTTTGTCTTGGATGTTCTACTTGTCCAACATGGCGTTGGCGAACAGACATCGTGAGACGCCAAGGCTCGGATACGGCCTCCCCCATGACATCTCGGATACGGCCCCCCCCATGACATCTCGGATACGGCCTCCCCCATTACATCTCGGATACGGCCCCCCCATTACATCTCGGATACGGCCCCCCCTTTACATCTCGGATACGGCCTCCCCCATTACATCTCGGATACGGCCTCCCCCATTACATCTCGGATACGGCCTCCCCCTTTACATCTCGGATACGGCCTCCCCCTTTACATCTCGGATACGGCCTCCCCCTTTACATCTCGGATACGGCCTCCCCCATTACATCTCGGATACGGCCCCCCCCTTTACATCTCGGATACGGCCTCCCCCTTTACATCTCGGATACGGCCCCCCCCATTACATCTCGGATACGGCCCCCCCCTTTACATCTCGGATACGGCCTCCCCCATTACATCTCGGATACGGCCTCCCCCATTACATCTCGGATACGGCCCCCCCCATTACATCTCGGATACGGCCTCCCCCATGACATCTCGGATACGGCCCCCCCCCCATGACATCTCGGATACGGCCCCCCCCATTACATCTCGGATACGGCCCCCCCCCCATGACATCTCGGATACGGCCCCCCCCATTACATTACGACCTTGATTGGACCTTCAGGGTTTCCGCAGCGTACGGACAAAATGCCAAAAGCTTAGAGAGAAATGAGCGTAGGAAGTAAAAGTGCTATCAGCCCACAGCTAAAAAGTCTTATCCGTCTCTCTCCATGTGGGCTATTTTTAACTTGTCCCTTAATCCCTTTGCTCTTTGATGAGGAGGGGTTTTATCTTCTTCTTTTTTTGAGGTGACAGACAAAAGAAAACCACTCATTAGGAAAGTCCAACCTGATTACAACTGACATTAGTCATATGCAATCACACAAGTGCATGTGCAGGATTTTAAATGCAAAAACACGCACTCCATTTTGCAGTTAATTTTGGGCCCCGAGTGCATGAATACATGCATATCATTGTATTAATGTGTGGATATGGGTCCCCTGTATTAGAATCCAAGTGTCATGACTTTATATTTATATATGCACTCAAACTTGTGTGTGTGTGTGTGTGTGTGTGTGTGTGTGTGTGTGTGTGTGTCTTTGATCAAGGCCACCAGAGTTAACACTAAGCTTGCTTCTGTCTGTCACAGAGGCTAATCATGGGCTTATAGAGCAAGTGGGGAAATGTTTGATTTTATATATAGACACACACACACACACACACACACGTTTACTAGTCTCACACACACAAGCCCACACTATTACATTATGGATTACAAGTTCTCTTGCTGAAGATAAGAATGCGGCACAGGGCAAATAATAGACTCCCTTCTTTAATCAGTTGCACAAAACAGTCATCTGTAGTCTGATTCCTGGGAGCTTAGAGATGTAATTGGCCAACAATGGCAGCGGGGACGTTGCTGCTTGACTTCTGTTGAACTACAGAAAACTTGCAGAATACACATTTGCAGGGTTTGATGTTGCAGTGGGCGGGGGAGGGAACGGGGGATGGGAGGCAGGGGGGAACAACTGTATGCGGGAGGCCGGCGGCGGCGTAGGAGTGCAATCTAACAGACTTGGAGAACTAAAAGCAACGAGATAAAAAGGACTTCTGCGTCCTTAGATCCAGTGCCAGTGACTCTACACTGGGCGCTCTGATTAAAGTTGACCGAGCTGAGCAGAAGGAACTGAGAGAGCGGCGTCCTGCGTGTCACGAGCACGGCGTCCCCGCTGTGAGTCAAACTGCTGCTGGAATCTCTTGGTTGTATTCCTAAAAAGAGTCGCGAGGCCAATGACGAGCGGGGGAGTCTCGTTAGCCGTGCTAACAAAGAGGTGAGGATCCACACAGAGGGAAATCTTGGATGGATAAAATTAGGTCTCAAGAAGATGGAGGATGGATTCCTCTCATTGTTCCCCTGGTTTCATGGGGCCCAAAAATACTTCTCCCCCCCCCCCATAACTGTATACTTACGTTGGGAAAGAGACGTCTGTAACTCAGAGAATAACTTCCCAGTGTGAACGCATTAAAAGCCCTTAATTAAGTGATCAGGTCCCAAATGTTGTAAAACGTACTAATAGCCGAATCCAGATTCACCCACACACTCCTATGGGCCCCCTAATGAGGAAGAGACGGATATTTTTTTATACAAATTCGATATTTCTCATTTTTGCATCATGCACCACTGAGTAACTTCTAAGCCTCCGGTTCTCTTTGTGCATCCACGGCGACGCTGTGCTCGCGCTGCAGCTGACGAGGCGACCGGCCGCCGGGCGCCGCGATGATGAATTCTGTTTAAGTCGATCTAGTAGAAGAGGAGGATTCTCCCCAAGTTCCATCCAGCCAGCCGGTCTGCGTACTGGTGGGTGATGAGCACACAGCTTGTAGTGGAGGGTCAATTGTGTCATTTTAGTTGTTACATTTGCTTTTGTATGCATTGTTAAAGGTTTTTAAAACTAAAGCTCCTCTTCTGTGAGGATGTTTTTTAAATAAAAACAGCTAAAACTGAAAATGTGAACCATAACTCGACTGTGAACAATCCTCAGATTATCATGTGGCTATTAGCAGGTTTCCTATCTGTGTGCTCTGCATTGTTAAAGCAAATGAAAGTGAGATGAAGGCGACTGAGACATATAAGGGAGACCAAAGATAAAGAACAGAGGTGAGGGAGGAGTGTTCACCATAATAAGATGTGTGGGTTGAGGATTAGAGTGTGATTTTAGGGATTCAAGAGTCGCTACCTTGGCTTTTTTCTGTGTGTGGGGGGTGGTGGGGTTTATTAGAATAAAAATGGGAAACTGAATAACCATCTTCCTCTTTCTATATTATCCTGGCTCTGCCTTATTTCCCTCTCTCTCTCCTCCCTACTTTGTTCCTTCTTTACTGAGAATAAAAAACCTTTTCCAAGATACAGAAGAATGAAATGAGTGTCCCGCCTCTGTTGTTTCTATGAAATATTTCCTAAAATTGCAGGTTTAGCCTTTTAGTTTATAAAAAGAAAAAATCATCTTAACATTAAATTCTTCCAAACTGCCACTGTCACTCCAAATATATATATATATATATATATATTATTTTTTTTTATACATAGAAAACGGTATTGCTATATCTGTGAAGAAGCAACTAAAGAATATAAAGAAGTTGTCGGTGGATAAACAATAAGTATCCTTATACTTTCTTGTACTTGATTGCTCACCACTTCTGACCAGTTGGCAGTGGGAGGTGCTGCCTGTAGCCCCGCCCCCTTGGCTTGTGCTTTTTGCATCTAACGTTATATTCATTTCACTGGTGTGGGAGGGAGATTAATCTCCATCCCTATTCATGCGCCATAAACCGATATTAATAAACTGGTTTGCGTGAGCAGCGTCTGATAAGAGGCAAAGAGCAGAGGACGTAACGTGGAGGCTGAATCCTTTCAGTGAATCGCAGCGGGATAACTTTCCACAATGCATACAGTGCATCCTTCTCTCTCAAAGCGGCGACTGTACTGGTGTAGAAACACACCGTCACTGTATAAAACAATCTCCTTGTTCATTTGTTGGTTGCTCTTCAAAGGGCGCCGCCGATGCAAGATGAAAGATTTTTGACTCGATTAAACCCAACCGTGTGTTAGCAGTGGTCACTGATGCCGGTACGCAACATGGAGCCATAGAGCTTTGTAGATCTAATGGAAATCCCTCTGTGATCTTTAGTCCTTAATCTATACAGAGATGTATGCATCTGGTTGCATGGGTACAGGATGGAGGAATAGAAGGCCTTGAGTTTTGTCATCTACCAGGGAAGTTGTCATGCCACTCAGCTGTGCTATGTCTTATTTATCAGACAGGGAGGATGAGAGGAGGAACCACAGATGTAAGAAGTTGATCTTTGAGGGGCTCAAAAGGAGGGAACTTACACAGACCTATGACTATATTCACACTTTGCTCAATCGGTGACTCGGATCAGATCATAAGTGCCAGATAAATGAATGAATGAATGGGGTGTCAATGTTGTCGTGCCACAGCTCTACATTTATTCTACTGGAGCCACGTGGATTTAAGAAATGAAACAGACGGCTTTTCATTCCGTTTTGAAAACCGCTGCAGAAAGCAAAATAAGGACACAGACGCCAACCGATAAGGCAGCCAGGGCTGCCGTGGGTCCATGGGGTGACATTGTTAACAACTACAACTGCTCAGCGTGACCTCCACACACACACACACACACACTCTGGTCTGAGTGCTCACTCACCTTCTCTGCCACCACAACATACCAATGTGCAGCATGGGACAAATAATGCAATTAAACATGATAATTAGCTGCGATAGGATCGTTGATGATGTTTTGATAATGAAAATGATGGATTATATTCATTAGTGCAGCAGTTTGTCCCTGCACAAACATTTTGATGGATTTAATAAAAACAATGGGAGCCAATTACTTCACACTTGCAGTCGAACAACCAGATTTATGCATTTATGCATAATATTTGTACTATAAAAGTTGTCGTCCTGTCAACTGAACTTGATTATTTTGTTGGCCTCTTGGGGGCAGCAGAAACAAGAGTCAGGTGATAATTCTCTGGAGGTGTGTCACTATAAGCGACCAGTTTTATGTATTTCATATTATCATTTGATACACACTATCTATTTGATATTGTCCGGCAATATGTGTACATTTAGTAATTGTCTCTCTATGTCATAGCTTTTATTGGTACCGAAGTCCGCCCTTCCACAGCTGGATTCGGATGCCTGCCTAATAAAACATATTGTAGTTGTGTGATCCTCAAAACTTTTTTTAAGTATAACTATTTACTCATTAGTAAAACTATTAATACCAGACAGCAAACGTCCTGCATTCAAATAGTTACTTTAAGGGAAAAGTAAAAGAGGCATTATCACCACAATGAATAAGATGCGGGATGGTTAATGAATAATAATGCATCATATTCATAAATTACACATCTGTAATGTAACTAGTCTCTCTAAAAGTACACAGTAAGTAGTTTACTTTTGGGGCCTTTTGTAAGATATCTCAGGGTACAATGAGAGTGTTCAGGGCAAAGTTGTTTGTGTGAGCTTTGTTGTGTTTGTGTGAGCCTTGTTGTTGTTTGTGTGAGCTTTGTTGTGTTTGTGTGAGCTTTGTTGTTGTTTGTGTGAGCTTTGTTGTGTTTGTGTGAGCCTTGTTGTGTTTGTGTGAGCCTTGTTGTTGTTTGTGTGAGCTTTGTTGTGTTTGTGTGAGCCTTGTTGTTGTTTGTGTGAGCCTTGTTGTTGTTTGTGTGAGCTTTGTTGTGTTTGTGTGAGCCTTGTTGTTGTTTGTGTGAGCTTTGATGTGTTTGTGTGAGCTCTGTTGTTGTTTGTGTGAGCCTTGTTGTTGTTTGTGTGAGCCTTGTTGTTGTTTGTGTGAGCTTTGATGTGTTTGTGTGAGCCTTGTTGTTGTTTGTGTGAGCCTTGTTGTTGTTTGTGTGAGCTTTGTTGTGTTTGTGTGAGCCTTGTTGTTGTTGTTTGTGTGAGCTTTGTTGTGTTTGTGTGAGCCTTGTTGTTGTTTGTGTGAGCTTTGTTGTGTTTGTGTGAGCCTTGTTGTTGTTTGTGTGAGCTTTGATGTGTTTGTGTGAGCTTTGTTGTTGTTTGTGTGAGCCTTGTTGTTGTTTGTGTGAGCCTTGTTGTTGTTTGTGTGAGCCTTGTTTATGTTTGTGTGAGCTTTGATGTGTTTGTGTGAGCCTTGTTGTTGTTGTTTTGTTTGTGTGAGCTTTGATGTGTTTGTGTGAGCCTTGTTGTTGTTGTTTTGTTTGTGTGAGCCTTGTTGTTGTTTGTGTGAGCCTTGCTGTTTGTGTGAGCCTTGTTGTTGTTTGTGTGAGCTTTGTTGTGTTTGTGTGAGTCTTGTTGTTGTTTGTGTGAGCCTTGTTGTTGTTTGTGTGAGCTTTGTTGTGTTTGTGTGAGCCTTGTTGTTGTTTGTGTGAGCTTTGTTGTGTTTGTGTGAGCCTTGTTGTTGTTTGTGTGAGCCTTGTTGTTGTTTGTGTGAGCCTTGTTGTTGTTTGTGTGAGCTTTGTTGTGTTTGTGTGAGCCTTGTTGTTGTTTGTGTGAGCCTTTTAGTTTCCTGTGCCGGCGCACCGTGCTGTTTTGATCGTCACGCTTTGCCAAATTACTGGAACCATCAATGGCCATCGAGGGACAGGTGCTGGAGATTAGCGGCTTTACACACCTGCATCGTTAGTCGGCCGCTGCTTCTACAACACGTACTGTTTCGCTGTTAAAAATACACGAATATATCAAATAAAAGTGCTTGCGGTTTGTTTTGAGAGTTGTCCTCGTGTTTAGCGCTCATGGAGATCTGCCGCTAGCATGGACCTTACTAAGCCCTTGTCTGGTGTGTGCATGCGTGTGTGTGTTTGTGTGGGTCCCCATGGTAACCACGTGGAGGAAAGGTTCGGTTTGCCACCCGACTCTTTTGAGGCATGCCATCTGGTATCATAGTACAAAAAAATGTGTGTGTGTGAGTTTCACAAAGAAGTGAGAACGAGCGTGCAGTTTACCCACATGGGCATTGAAGCAGGGTGATACTGTGTGGAGCAATGTTGTTATTTTCTCTCGGGATATTACCCGAACTGTGTGTTTGGGGCGAGAGAGAGAGTAATAAGGTGTTATTCACTGACCTTGCCGAGTGGCACCAGCAGGCGAAGCAACATTGGTATTTAGGCACTCAACAGTGCCACAGGGGCAGTCATTTACTTCTGTGTGTGTGTGTGTGTGTGTGTGTGTGTGTGTGTGTGTGTGTGTGTGTGTGTGTGTGTGTGTGTGTGTGTGTGTGTGTGTGTGTGTGCGTGTGTGTGCGTGTGTGTGTGCGTGTTCTGTTCACCCATCTGCTGTGTCCACCCCCGGGGACAACAGCAGCAGTTCTGATTCTCTCAAATCCAAACAAACATACACACACACACACACACACACGGTGGATGGGTACATTGAAAACAAATTCACAGATTGTGTTTATGATGAAACTGTGATAATTAAACATCTTTGAAGGAGCTCCAGTGTGAGAGCAGTAAATAAAAAAGCAGCAGCCGTGGAGCCGTGGAGTGTTCTGCTCTGGAGCACGTTCCTAATGCTGGCAGGTGTAATGCTGTTTAATCTGAACTATATCCATGTTTTCACTCGTTTGATTTCACATGAGCACGGACATATTTCACATTTTCAGCGCCATCTTGCCCGTCGGACAGAGAGCAAAGAGAACGCTTCGCAGTACAACCGGCACATTATTTGTGATAAGCTGCGAGCGGCTCGATGGGGACCGGGGTGCCGGGGGACCGGGCCCGTGGGGGGAGCTGCCTGCAGGGGAGATCGGTATCAGCCGTGCCGCAGACATCTACGATTCAGTCGTTCCACTACGGCCTGATATCTGCTGGCCGTGTGCATGTCTGCATGCACAGACACGCGGGGTGGTCATTCGGAATGTCTGCCCTGTGCGGAGCAGCAGCCAGCATGCCGGTTCAGAAGGAGGTTTTATGGGGAAGCGCAAGAGCCGCGGGGGTAAAGTTCAGACTTTAAGAGAACCCCACAGGGACTAGAATCCCCAGAACTGTTAAGCCTCAATAGTGTGTATGTATATATATACACACACTATGATATGTGACCAAGACTCTCCCTTCGTCGTTCCTTTCACATTTCTTGTTTATGTTTCTTGTTAGTTCTAATATTGGCCTTTTCCATATTTTCTCCTCATCACATGTTTTTTATTGCATTCTGTTTCCCGTAGCCTCAGATTTGGAGATGACGGGCCTCATCCCAGCATCTTCACACTTGGTGCAAACCGGCCCAGCTTTTGCTGAAGGTCAGAGGTCAATGAAGCCAACGGAATTCACTCGAAAAGAGCAGAAATGTAATCCTAAATTCACCGAACAGGACTCCTTGGTCGCACCCGATTGAGGACAAGGGTCAGCCTTGGCAGAGTCCATCACCCACTGAGAACCTTTGATGAATGTAACCATGGTTCTCACACCCACTTATAAAGGACCCCATATTTTCGTAGCCAATATCCTCACAGCACCCCCTCCAATGTATCCAGTGGGACGTGGTCTTACGTCTTCTCAGTCATCAAAACCCCCATGACCTCTCCAGAATTTATTTGACCTTTATTTAACCAGGTGAAATCAGTTGAGAACCAATTCTCATTTTCAATGATGACCTGAATAAGAATCCTTTTAGTAATAAGGTGCTCCGCTGTTTGACAGCCAGGGCTGAGCCTGCATTGCTCCCCCTTGGATGTGCTGCTTACTGTATTCTTTGATTAATATCTGACGAGGTCTATGACTGAAATGCTTCTGTCTCAATTTTGGATGTAATAAAAGGCAATCGTTTGCCACTTTTCTTTTGAGTACCTGTCATACAGGTGTCTAACAAGTTGATTTTGCTGCAACTACATTGAACAACATTCTGAACAAAGGAGAAGGTCCACCTCTTAAAGCCAAGGGAATGTACGCTATATGTCCACTGTGATAAAGACTTAAATACTGCGAGTGAAGCACTATATATATGACACACATATATATACACATGCACTCAGAGATAACAAGAGAAAACACATGTTTAATTCATAGCTTTAACTGAGTGGGACTTTATCTGGTTTGTGGGGGCGGTGGAGATAACACCGACACACACCCATAAGACCTGTACACAGACAACAAGCACAAATAGATGCTCAAATGCAAGTTAACACACATGCACACACACACACACGGACACAAAGATACCGGAGTGCAGCCAAACACACAGAACAGAGGACGAGGTCTTTCCATCCTCGGAGAGCAGGGATAAGACAGCTTAGAGACAAAGAGTAATGTAAGATAATGATTTAACTGGCTTGCACTGCAGGGGGAATAGATTTGATTAGCACTATCAAAATGTCACGGTTTCCAATCTGACACAGATAAAGATATGAGCCAACACAGCGCCGAGGCCTATTTGTGGGCATCAGAGACGGAGCGGCAAGTGAAGCCAATGCGGAAGTGGTGCCATAAACCTGCATTCTTTCTATAGGCGACTTCTCTGGTGGAAGTCAGATTGTATAGAAGTCTATGATAAAATGACTCCACTTCTCTCTTGATTTATTCCCTCAGTAAACATTGTAAACATGAGTTTATGGTCTCAGTCTCTAGTTTCAAGTCTTCTTCAATGCAGCATGATTTCCATGTAGTAAATGATGCTCCATTAAAAGTCAAATAGACCATAAAACAGAGGATGTTTTAGGGCTACCATGGCGTCATTCCTCCACAGTCCTAAGACGGTCACTTTCGTACAATTGTTGCAAAAAAACAAGATGGCGACGGCCTAAACGCCAAACTCCAGGCTTCAAAAGCGCAGTCCACAATCCAATGGGTGACGGCCCATTTACCTTCTGGGCCAAGTAGATAAACAATATTACATATTTTCATATTAACAGTCGTATTGTTGCCGGGATTCACGCAAAGCTGCCGTCGACGTCAGCGGTCATTCTATCAGTGCCCGAGCAGATAAATAAATATTTTTCCCTTTTTAACTTCTTTCTTTCTTGCTTTCTCTGTGTATGAATGAACGTAAATGTAGCTGTTTTTTTTTTTTTATCATAACAATGTCTATTTACTCACCAATTACAATTGCTTTGTTTTCTTCAAACTAGGGTTAGACTGCGTGACCGTTTTGCTCTTAATTAGTTCATTAGCACAGAGTGCGCCGCATGGAGCCTGCAGTATGTTTGTTTGTAGTCAGCGTGGTGTAACCGGTAACCCTTGTAATGTGTATCGGGTTTTAGAGACATTTTCAGTGCTTGTATCATTGCTAACACAGTAGTGTTGCCCATACAATGGAAATTACACAATGACTCAGGACATGCTCAACTACTGGAGGACAGGCTGCTGTGAAGCCCAGCGAGTCTTGATCAGACCAAATGAATAATGTCCTGCAGCCTCCTCGTTCAGCTTGGCAGTTCATTCCTGATCTGGAAAAGTGAGGGTGATAAAACAACTGAAGTTACGCTCACTCACTCGTACTGGAGCTCCAGTTCTGTGGCAGCTGAGCGGACTTACCCTCCTGGTGAGGACGGTGTGGGACGGTCAGAAGCTCCGCAACAAGCGAGTACCGTTAGTGTCAACTACTGTAGCCTGTAGGCCCGATACATACTGTCCAATAGAAATATACAGTATTTGGGTTCTCTTCAAGTAGCAATATTATGCCATTCATCTTACACTATTTTTATCGTGTGGGCCTCATCAGCACATCATGATATTTACCTTATGCAGCTAATAATTTCCACTCCTACCAAAAAATAAGAAAAATTCAACAATGTATTTGCAGGAATTCTTATGACATTGATAGGTCTCTTCATTTATGAATCACTTCCCAAAACTAAATTCACGAGCACCTTACTAAGGGATTTTTTTTTGTTTAAATGCTCAAAGCTACCAAGCAAGGTGATAAATATAAGAGTGGGAGAATTAAGGGCATTAAAAACGACCACGGCTATTAATATGAGTTTCTTTTTATTTCTTTTTTGGAGCATGGTACTTGGCCTTTATTTTCATAGGGAACACATTCCAACCAGGGATATTCCAGTTCATCGCCCCTAAACCTCGGGCTCCGACTTGAGCTTTAAGAAATGACAAGTGGAAAATCCTCAGGCTGAGAGATCCAATCTATGAGCGAGGCCGTGGGAAGTAGGGGGAGGAGGGTGCTGGAGACACACCAGGCATATTGGGAGAGGACCTGCACGTTCACAGCTAGAAATAATAAGAACATAAATAAATAAAGGAGTTTCACTTAAATCGCTATGTTCATATTCTAATGATATTTTCATTTCAGTAAGTTTGCTAGTAGTGAATCTTGTGTTCCAAATGTTCAGTCCGGACAGAAATTACGTTTCGGTCTCACAACAAGAATATCTCAAAGCCAAAGCTCATTTCAGATTTCTTCATGAATCCATCAAAAAAGCAAAACCGAGCGCATCAGAATCAACAACTGAGGCACCAGAGCGGTGGAAGGTGGACTATTGCACACAACGTTTGAAAGTTATTAAAAACTTACTTCGGGACCTGTGATATTTTCTAAGCCCACCAGAACAGGTGCGGGTTGTGGGTCGGTACGCGCATCATTCTTACATGATTATTATTATACAAGCATTGGATGTTCATCAAAAGAGGCTGCGCAACTTGTTTTCTAAGACATAATCCATGAGCCTGAGAAAACATGCACAACCAATTGACATTTTACAGCATATATCATTTATGGAGATCTTCTTCATGTGGGTGGCAGGTATAAATGTGAGTGCCATGGCATTAAAAGCACATGCATTTCACACATTAATATCCTGGTGTCAGGGTGGCGACGTAGACTCTTGTTCTCTCTCTTTCTCTCCCTCTCTAAACCTAAATGTGTTTATAACAGTCTGTGTGGATAGCTAAATGCTAAAATAACTGAAAAAAATACCAAACATGTTTGATGCATCCCCCAAAGAATTATAAACACGAAATAACCTCATCAGTCATCTGAAAATGTTATTTTAGCTCCTTCAAGTAAATCTTTGGCTTAGTGGGCAAGAGTCACAGTTAATTCCACTATTCCCCTGCTGGGGAGGTGACCATTACTGAAAATAAATCCCTGTTTTCACACACAGCCTTACAGGGAGGCAGGGTGGGGAGGGGATCTTTTATTATGTCGGATCGTCGACTACTACTGGTAAAGCAGCGTGTGTGTGTGTGTGTGTGTGTTTGTGTGTGTGTGTGTGTGTGTGTGTGTCATCACACCATGCTCACATCAGAGATAATATTTCCCTCACCTCCATCACCTCCATCAGCAGTGGAGATGCATCCGGCCTGCCTGCGTTTCCCCATTGATTCACATTTTGGACCAAGTGCCAAAGCTAGAGACTGTAGAGCAGGCAAAAAAACACACTCATCAGCAATTTCACTGCTAGGGGAGAAAAAGAAAAGAGAAATAAGCCATTGCCATGGCGCTGTCTGCAAAACATGGACTCTGTTCGAGACACACTTTAAACAATGCTGAGTCATGAAAGATCATTAGAATGTAATAGATACAGTAGGACAAGACGACAGCAGATGTAACAGGTAATTAAACTGAATGGCCTCCTTCACATTAGTGTGCCGTCGCTCTGCATTCACCCCTTTGGTAAAAGACGAACACAAATGGGAATATTGAATCTCAATTTCTGATATTTAATTTGGAAAGACATTCACTTTACGGCGATGAAGTTCTTTTTGGTTTTGTTTGTGTTGTCGCTCTAATTATCGGTCGACACGAGTGGACCTACCTGGAGCTTTCTAGCCGAGCATAACGTGAGAAGATTGATACCGACATCCAATCTGTCTGTGCTGGACTGACGAAGCGGTTAGCCTAGCTTAGCATAAAGACGGGAGCCGACGCCTCTGCAGCTCACTGATTGACACGCGTTTCTATACACAATTAGAAATGTAAAGAATGACCACTTATGACCTGCTGGAACTATTTTATTATTATTTTTCAATGAACCCCACCCAGCACATTTGCAGCTTCAGTGCAGGTAGCTAGGTCCAGTCAGTGAGAAGACTGGGGTAGAAGACTCTGTTCAAGCCAAACTGGTTGAGACGGAAAGCTACAAAGCAGCACATTGTTGTTTTGACATTCTTTTTTTTTTAATAATCAATGAGCTTTAGCGTTGGCTTTTTTTGTTCAACCAGGCTAGCTGTTTCCAGTCGTTGTGCTAAGCTAGGCTAAACACATTTTTCCTTCAGCAGCACTGTATTTTTGTTGAAGCGGGGTTGTGTATTTCTTAGTAGACAGGAGTTACCGCGCGGGAGCAAAACAATACTTCAGCCATCTATGCTCTCTTCATATCTACAAGACCCCATTAATAAAAAAAACTGTAACTGTATCGAGAACAAGTGGCGCCTTTATCGTTCGTATTACTACATTGCCTTCGGTAATAAACCTTTAATTTAGGTTATATCCATAATGACTATTTAACAGTTTAGCTTCTAATAAAAGATAATAGGTAATATCCATAAGGACTAATTAACAGTTTTGCTTTATTAAAAAAATTAAAAACAGTTGGAAGGAAGGAATCATTTTTATACAGCAAACATGTTGATCGGTCTCAGCGGAAAAGGCACGGACGTAATCAATACCTTTAATCATTCTCCAGGTGGGCCTTCGGTCATCCGTACCGGCTCTCTGGCTTAATGGACGCTCAAAGAGAGCGGAGACTTAATGCATGGTATTACTTACACCTGTGTGGCGTCCTGCCGGTGTGACGCGTCCAAATGCCAGCAGTGCGGAGTGCGGTCTGTTCTGTGAAATAAACCATAATAAAAAGACCAGAGGTGAGACCCGCTCACCACCACAGCCTGCGTGAGTGTGCTGTGCTTTGCTTCAGGGCACTCGGGCAGCCGTTTGAAGGTTCAGGGAGCATGCGCTGGTTTTCCTGTCTGGCATTTGAGTCTAATTACTTTTCAAAAAACTAATTAGTAGCCATCCGCTGAATGAGCGTACATGCTCTATATTTAGATTTACTTTGTCTTTCTCTCTTTTTTTGTGTGTGTTTTTTTTTCTCCCTTCTCGCAGTGACTCCGGCCCGCTGGAGGCCCTCTGGCCGGCTGGATCTCTCTCGAGCTCGTGGATTTGACACCATTGCTCTCCGGTGGCGGCCGCGCGTAACTGCGGCCCGGGTGAAGCTGAGTCGAGAGTGAGAGCGGCTCGCGTCCCAGAGAGCTTGTATACAGCTGCACGGAACAAAGCCTGTGGATCATCCCCATTTCAGTGGGCTCAGCAGCAACTCGCCGACACAGCCGGCTCCGCTCTCTCTGGTAATTCAAATGGAAGATGTGGCGCTCGCTCTCAATTTGGTTCGCTATCATTCTCCTCTCCTTTTTTGTGCAATTCTGTCATTCCCCCCCCCCCCCCCCCCCCCCCTTTTCTGGTTTCCCTTGATAGGGATTCTTCAGAAGGAATCCCCTCCCTGGGGAGGATGCCAATACACCCCCCCTTCCATGCCGTCTTATCTTTGGATTCGACTGGTATCGTTTGATAAAATGGGCGAATGTGGGAAAACGCTTTCCGGGACCTCTCAGTATTATCAGAAAATCATATGTTTCCACAACTGCGGTCAGATAGCCGGAGAGAGAGAGAGAGAGAGAGAGAGATGGGGAAGGGTGGAGAGAGAAAGAGTAGGTAGACAAAGATAGAGAGGACAGGAGAAGGGAGAAGAGAGGGAAGAGGGTAAGGAGAGATGGAGGAAAGGATACAAGCATAAATTAATTTTAAAAGACCTGACCCGAGCATGCCAGACCCGACCCGAATAGACCCGAGAATAATGAGAGCCCATCCAAAAGGAGGTCGCCCCCGACAGACCCACACAAAGAGAGCTCAGCAGCAGCTGTCCTAATGATGAATGTCAAGTCACAGATAGTCACTCCAGAAAGAATCTGCTCATGTGCTTGGAAAACAAATTTGTAAAGATAATTGAAATTCTGAAGCCAACTGGGCGACAGACGGATGGAGGATATTTATGTTTTCAGAACAATTTTCATATCCGTGATTCACGTTCAATATAGCAACAACACTTAGCTTTCGGAAAAGGTTGTGAATCAGGTCAAAGGAACTGCAGGAGTGGCGTTACATAGGCACGGAGGTGACGGGACAAATAGATCAATGTTGAATTCTTGTTTCACACAATATTAGTACGCCGTATGAGAACAGCCTGCGTTGGTCGATGCTCAGTAACACTGAACGATACATTCAGGACGGTTCTGTTCATGAGCAGGTGAGACTTCACATTAGCATAATGTGAATGTCTGTGTATTGGTATCTGTTCCTCTCTGTTTGTGGTTTCTTTGACACAAAAAAAAAACTTATTATTATTTAATTGGCTAATGTTTTCAAAAATAATACAATTCACTTTTACAAACCAAAATCACACCGTGAAAGTGTTAAATGTTCTAAGACGTAAACACTGAATCCACTACCCAGTAGGGACACATGAATAGCCTTTATTTAAATTCTTAGAATCTAAAGTTGTAAAATGCATGAATAGCTCTATGGACCCCGTAAAGCGGAGGCTACAGGTATTTTCATCTGACGTGGAAGTCAACCTTTTTCTGCTTCATGCCCCACTGAGCCCCACTTTCATAGGAATGAATGGGGCTCCGCCTCCGACGCCGTGTCCAGTTCTCTATGTACAGTATCTCAGCGCTTATTGCCCCGTCTATACAGCTTTTCTAATGCAATCATTTTAAATGTGTAAACAGATTCAACCTGTTTTCCTCTGTCTGTGTGCTTCATCTCACAGAGAGTCACCAGATTCACAGTTACATCCATAAAACATTTCTTTATTTCAGTCTATGCCCCAAGTCCATCCTGCAGGGCCCATAATACATACACACACTCACACACATACACACACACACACACGTACACACACACACACACACACACACAGCTCTAAACAGTGGGGAAGATCTGATTCAGACAGAGAGGCCCCATCCCATGTATTTATCTGTATAATTACCAGTGTCTCTTCCTCTCCGTCTGTCCCTCTCTGTGTCTCCTTTCATCACCTCCTATCACACGAGCCTCCTCCCTTTTCTCCTCTCTCGCCCGTCTGCAGTCTGGACTCATCCTCCTTATCCCACTTTTCCCTCTTTGATTCCCCCTTTCATTCTGTCTCATTGCTATCAATGGCTGCAATCAGAAAGCAGGATCTGCCCCTTGTGGCTCTGTCTGTCTGTCTAACTGTCCGTCTCTGTGTGTCTTTAAAAAAAAAAAGGCTCATCATCCGCAGTTCAAAGTCTTTTGTTCTTCTCTGTTATCTCACACTTTTTCTGCCAGCTAGCTGTCTGTACAATGAGATAGGTATAAAATCGAATTCACCCCACTAAAACAAGTATTAACTAGTTCCCAGTGGAGATGGCTTGACTCTAATCCACAGGCTGTTAGGATGGTGAAGGACTGCGCTAGTTTTAAGTTGGGGTGTGATTTCCTGCTGGAGGCGATAAGAGAAACACACTCTCCGAGAAGCTTGTCTTGTTGATCGTCGCCTTCAGCACATTCCGGCTTTATTCTCATATAGCAGAGGAATCTATTCATGTGGCATCGTTCTTTTAGTGCAACAGTGTGATAAGTGTTGATAATGCAACTATGTGAAAAGTATGAAGGGATGAGGTTCATTCTTTACCTTGGAAATAGCACGTGACCCAACAATGTAAACCTTGAGAGTCCCCTTTAGTCGCTGTTCTTCTGACCCTCATCACACAAATGGTCGTTTTCCAGTTGCCATGGAGATGTATGTCAGTGGATGTTCAAAGGGACGTCTCGACCTTGGAAGGAGACAGTTATTCTGTTCAGATTCAGCTCGGTAATTTGTAATAAAGAAAAATAAATGAAATGATGAGTAGATTAATTGATCACTTGATTGTAAAAATGAAACTAAATTGCCAACCATCCACAGGTGTAAGCTTCTCTTGCAAATGGAACATCTCTTGGTCTTGGAGTGATGTTCAGACGAAACAGAAACGTCAGATCAATCGAAACAATAATCAACAGAATAATTGATGATTAAAATAAATCGTAATCTTTCTATGGAACCCATTCTTTCACAGCGAGTCAAGTCGTTGCTCTCCCAACATAAGGAAAAAGATATTCCTCCAGGGCTTGAGTAATATAATCACCAACACATTAATTATGGCAGCTTGGTCAGCGGCCCAACGTTTCAAACTATGGTGTGGCACCCTGGACATTTTAAGGGCTAACGTTGTTTTCAGAATTGTTATTGTATTAGATTGTGTTAATACCTTGCCCCCCCCCCCCCCCCGCCACCCTTATTTTCTGGTTATTATAATTTAAAACGCTTTGTGTTCAACTTAAAACTCACCTGCTTTCACCTAAAGTAGCGGCAGGGCGATACTCATATTCGCCAATAGGTGGCAGTAGCGGGTTTTGGCATGACTGGCGCTGTAATTCTTGTAGCCGTAAGACAGCCAGTCGAGATATGACGCAGTGATTAATTTGTCTTGGTGTGTTCACAGGTGAGAAAAGTACACAAGCGCCTATACATTTATGTTATGTTCGCTCGCTTTTGCTGTGCTATGTTTTGATAGTTATTAAGTGTTAAGTACTGAAAGTAAAGACAGCTAACTAAGGCTAGCACCATTAGCTAAAGGATGCTAATCACGCGCTAACGTTTTAACGCCATTGTAGCGTCAGTAACCTGGCCGGAGAATTGCGTTGTTCCATGTAAGATTCTATACATGTTGTGTCCCGTGACAGATATAAACAGTAGTGTGTGAGGATGTATGTTTTACAGTTGTGTGTTCACAATTAATGTAATTCTTGTCTAAAACAAGCGAGATGGACCGTAAGACAGACAGACTCATTTGAGACTGTCTCGGGTGTGTTCACAGCACAATAAAGTCATCTGGAATGCTGAATGGAAATTGTCATCCTTCAGTGTGTAACAATGATGCTCTACACACCCCCTCAGGTTCTGGAAAATATTGTGTTTTAACCAAACCTTGTATGTACTCTCCATACTCACGCAGGTTAAGTTATGTAACATGATCTATTACATGACGTTGCTTGGCCAACATGGCGTTTGGTTACACACTAAACACCAACAACCGTCTCATGGGTTAAAGTCCATTGTTTCTGAAGCCGTCCACCCACCCAGCACTAACCCCTACGCAGACTTTGTCACTCTTCATACGTCACTCCCTCCGTTGCTGTAGAGAGTCATTGAAACACAGGGGCATCGACCGTGCTGCCAAATGTGACGGGTTGGGAGTGAGAACGGATATGACTTACATATGGAAAAGGATAATGTGAATTTGTAGGCTGCACATTACCATGTTTAGAAAGTGACGGACCCATGCAGTACATACAATAGTGTAATACTGATGTTGTTGTTTTTAATTGGTTACAGTGCAATCTAGTGATGCTTTGTGTCCTGTACAATCACTGCCTTTTGTTTCATTGAAGTGCAGCTGGTGCAAAGACAGTAAGTTGCAGGAGCGAGCGGGCATCAGTTGGTCATTGCCGTTCTTTGAATGTGGGCGGATTTGATTTCCGGTGCGTTCTGTGACCTTCGTTAAATTCAAATGCTCACAGCACATATCGCAGATTTATTTAGACACCAATTTGGCCGAAGGAAAACGAATGTGAAGCGCCAAGACCACATTAAGAAGTTCATCCATAGCTGCCATCTCTCGCTAATTTTAATAAGGGCTGCAACTAATGTGCATTCTGTGTGTGTGTGTGTGTGTGTGTGTGTGTGTGTGTGTGTGTGTTTGTGTGTGTGTTTGTGAATTCAGAAATCCCATTGAAATGTAACACTTGAGGAAACACATCCTGACAACATACAGTGCAATGTCAAGGGTCAGGAAACATTCCCAGTACAAGACACAGCATGGGAACACTGACGCAGCAGGAGTTATGAGATCATGATACTTCCTCTGAAGCAGCCATCAGCATCATGTGCATTCAGAGAGGATCATTTCAAACTGAATGAGCCTCAACTCTCTGTGTGGAGTATATTACACCCTCCTTTTTTCTTGTGTTGTCAGGCCTCAACTAGGAAGTCACTTCCAGCAGGGACATTTTGACAGGATTACCTTACATGCAAAAGCTTTGTACACTGACCCATAATGCACTTTGAGGCGAGGGAAGAAAAAAATAGAAGAAGATGGATTTACTGAGAAGCCTCGGCAGTGAAGAAACATCTTTGTTGCCTCTGTCAAGTTTACTCTCCATGTACGTTAAGCCGGAGGAGTTTTTCCAGCTGATATGAACGCTGCCAGACCGTTTTGCATCCGTCGTTATTTTTTTTCTAAACTTGTGAATTTAAGAGAAAACTCTGCAATTAACTCATAGATGCCTTCGGGAAAACCATATAGTTTGCCAGATAGCTGGTTTATCAGCCACTTAGCATTTTAGCTGGGTGGCTGCGCTCGCCTCTGATTAGGGATGATGGAAGTCTGTTCAATGCTGATTAAGAATATTTGTGTTATGGCTGCATGACGAATAGTTTTCCCCCAATGTGGCAGGTCGGGATGAGTAAAACACTCACCTGGTATGTCACATAGGTGGGAAACCCTCGTGTCGCCGAGCTCCTGTCCAATTAGGAGGATGAATGTGCCAGAGGTAGACAACGACGCGTACTCGCACTTCCCAGATCTCACGGTCCTCTTATTCAAGAGAGAAAGCACGGCTTGTACAGGGTCTGTCGGGTTGGGGGGACGATTTAGAAAGTGCGCTCTAGAAACACGGCAGTAATGAAGGCCGTTTATGCAACCTATTTTGATAGTACAGTAGTGTGTGAGGATGTATGTTTTACAGTTGTGTGTTCACAATTAATGTAATTCTTGTCTAAAACAAGCGAGATGGACCGTAAGACAGACAGACTCATTTGAGACTGTCTCGGGTGTGTTCACAGCACAATAAAGTCATCTGGAATGCTGAATGGAAATTGTCATCCTTCAGTGTGTAACAATGATGCTCTACACACCCCCTCAGGTTCTGGAAAATATTGTGTTTTAACCAAACCTTGTATGTACTCTCCATACTCACGCAGGTTAAGTTATGTAACATGATCTATTACATGACGTTGCTTGGCCAACATGGCGTTTGGTTACACACTAAACACCAACAACCGTCTCATGGGTTAAAGTCCATTGTTTCTGAAGCCGTCCACCCACCCAGCACTAACCCCTACGCAGACTTTGTCACTCTTCATACGTCACTCCCTCCGTTGCTGTAGAGAGTCATTGAAACACAGGGGCATCGACCGTGCTGCCAAATGTGACGGGTTGGGAGTGAGAACGGATATGACTTACATATGGAAAAGGATAATGTGAATTTGTAGGCTGCACATTACCATGTTTAGAAAGTGACGGACCCATGCAGTACATACAATAGTGTAATACTGATGTTGTTGTTTTTAATTGGTTACAGTGCAATCTAGTGATGCTTTGTGTCCTGTACAATCACTGCCTTTTGTTTCATTGAAGTGCAGCTGGTGCAAAGACAGTAAGTTGCAGGAGCGAGCGGGCATCAGTTGGTCATTGCCGTTCTTTGAATGTGGGCGGATTTGATTTCCGGTGCGTTCTGTGACCTTCGTTAAATTCAAATGCTCACAGCACATATCGCAGATTTATTTAGACACCAATTTGGCCGAAGGAAAACGAATGTGAAGCGCCAAGACCACATTAAGAAGTTCATCCATAGCTGCCATCTCTCGCTAATTTTAATTAATATTAATATTTTGATTTGAATCCAACTTGATTTAATACATGTCAGGAGCCTGAGTCAGTAAACAGTTATAGACTTTACATAATAAGTGCATGTAGTCGCCGTGACGTCCCCTGGTGGTTTAGGTGCCTCGCGTTCTGCATTTTGTCCATCAGCATCTTGTTGTTTCTGCAAACAGTGAACGGAAGTGACCATATTAGGACTATGGCGGATGCTCTGGTAGCGGCCTTTTAATCACAAGGTATCCCGGCCCCTAAAGCATGCTTCAGTTCTATTTGACTTTAAATGGACCATCATTTGCTAAATTAACATCATGCTGTATTGAAGACTTCAAACTATAGATTGAGGCCAAAAACTCATGTTTACAATGTTTACTGAGGGAATAAATCAAGAGAGAAGTAGAGTCATTTCACTTCTACACAACCAGAGGAGTCGCCCCCTGGTGGTCAGTAGAGAGAAATACAGGTTTGAGCCACTTCAGCATTGGCTTCTGAGAACACGACTTCCGCCGCGGCCAGTGACCAGTAAACATCTGATTTTAAAACATGCCAGTCTATACCCAGTGTCCTCATAGAAGTCGTCTGTTGTGAACAAAGCACAGATAATTGCAACACACACAGAATACATTATAGTGGCTCCATTTAGCTCTGCCACTCATCCCATAGACACAATTAATACCTCATTTGCATTCATGCTTCAGTGATTTTACTCAACACACAAGATTTTCGTTGTGTGTAAAATGTAATTTGGTTGACAAATATTGAGTTTTTTTAGATTTGCTTATATTACCTCTCTGCAATATTATTTAGTCATGATGTAAAAATGTTGTTGTATTAATTCTACTGTACAACAGAGGCCTATATATATATATATATATATATATATATATATATATATATATATATATATATATATATATACATATATATATATTCCTTGCTGATAATCACCACCCTAGAAACATTTCAAAATGTGTCCAGATCCCCAAGAATTCAACTCCCAAAATTGGATTTGGAAAGCGGAGAGGCTCACAGTGGGGTGATTGAGAAAGGAAGATGGATGGAGAGACAAGGAGACAAAGTAGAAGTACCAGGAGGTTGCATGCATGCATGGATGGATGGATGGATGGATGACTCGTGAGTTTATTTCTCAGGCAGAATAAACAGAGAAAGAAAAGGTAAAAAAAAGCGTGTGTAGAGAAGTTCAGTTACTTCGGGAGGAAAATATCTCCTCCCTTATTCTTTCTTTCAGCGTCAACGTTGCGATTTCCAATCTTTTCCCAGAATGCCTTTTGTCTGCCAAGCGAAAGGTCCTCCAGCGAGGGAGACTCTCGATGGAGCGCCACGACCCGCAAAGCGAGTGTCGAAGCCTGTCAGCGGGCTAGGGTCAAGGTGCCGACAGCTTGCTCATCAACCGGCCACAATTCTTTCTCCCACACGAGCAATACGAGACCTTCTATTTGTCTTGAAACAGCAGCACTCTCCTGTGGTATTTCTGGAGCTGCTCAGCGTTTCAAATCAGCCAGAAGTCTAATCTTCAGGAGAACAACTTCAAGCATTTGAGTGTCCACGTGCAGTCACACAATAGTCAAAGTGATGCTTTGTGTCCTGTACAATCACTGCCTTTTGTTTCATTGAAGTGCAGCTGGTGCAAAGACAGTAAGTTGCAGGAGCGAGCGGGCATCAGTTGGTCATTGCCGTTCTTTGAATGTGGGCGGATTTGATTTCCGGTGCGTTCTGTGACCTTCGTTAAATTCAAATGCTCACAGCACATATCGCAGATTTATTTAGACACCAATTCGGCCGAAGGAAAACGAATGTGAAGCGCCAAGACCACATTAAGAAGTTCATCCATAGCTGCCATCTCTCGCTAATTTTAATAAGGGCTGCAACTAATGTGCATTCTGTGTGTGTGTGTGTGTGTGTGTGTTTGTGTGCGTGTGTTCGTGCATGTGTCTGCAGTGATTATCATAATTGGACATTAAGTACAAATTTTTTTTTTTTAAATAGAGGAACGACGCAGATGTTTTCCAGAGTTTAATGACCCCCCTGCTACCCATTTACGACAATCACAGGAGGATCCATGCGCAAACACACACACGCAGTCAAACGTACACACTCAGTCACAGCGCTTCCTAAATTAAATGTCCCATTATCTGTCTCCTCGTGTTTAATTCTGTCTGATTGCGGCATGTCAAATAAGGAAACACATGCATACAAAAACACAACCGCATGCCCACGGAGACGAAGACATTACGTTCACTCAAGTCTGCACCCACCCACAGACACACACACACACACACACACACACGTGATTCACACAACTCACGCAGCGCCTGCTCGAGTGCTCGGTGTAATGAACTCATTGCATAAAGTGCTTGATGATGTTAAAGGAAATCAGCTGAGAACGTTGCGCAACAGAGAAGATGACAGTAAATATGATCGGACATACGCAGCTGTTCTTATGTGCATCTGCTACATGTTGTGAGCGTGTCCTCTCGTACTTTGAATACAGCTTGAAGACAGAGGGAGCCCTTTATCCAGACGTGGTTGCATTAATATTTATGATTTGGTTTTGTCAAAAGGGCCAAAACTGGACCGCGGGCTGATTCAAATTATTTTGGATGCAGTGTTTGACGCTGTCAAACAGACGGCTGTTGTGTCTTTTACTGCTCGTGGAGTTGCCTTATTTCAGCTTCTGTTTGGCAGGACCAGCCCGTTGTCATGGGAACGAAGATAAACAGCACGACTTTACCTGACCAGACATTTTGGCGTGTCATGGCGACGCATTTCAGGCATTGTCATTCATGCGCCGCTTGGTCGTGGTTATGTTCAGGCAACAGAACGACGTTAGGCCACAGTTAGGTGGCAAGTCCTGGGGTGTGTTTGAGCCCCCACCCCTCTTACATTTTATACCACCTCACATGTTCTAGTGACGCGGAGTTATCAGATTTATAAATGTGTAAAAGAATCTCTAAAAGCGTACTGAGATTTGTGGACTTATTATAAGTATAATAGACTTGTTTGTGTGTGTGTCTTGTCTTTTTCCCTTCTTTCTTTTTTGTTGCGCTTTGCAGCACAGCAAATTTAAAAAAACAATGAGACAAAAAAATATCACACCGGCAATTAAACACGGAAGCTCAGGAATCTGCCGTCTCCTGCCAGTGGGAAACAAGTGTGTTGACTCGGCTTCACCCTCTTTGCTCCGATTAGAACAGTTAAGAATACCAGAGCCGCACACCATTCATATCGCACGCCTGCACTTTAAAGAAATCCGTAAATGATTTCAGCGCCGCTCGCCTCCGTGATTACGAGAGCACGTCTTGTGGAAAGGTGAGGGAATGTTTTTGTTGCGAGTGCCATTTGCACCCGCATTCATTCATCGTGAATAAATGCGGTTCTGCTCGGGCGGTTTCGTTTGGTGGAGAGGTGGCTCAGCGCTCATCTCTCCTTTCGACTGGAAATGATATTCATGCAGAATCTGAGCCAGGAGAGATTTGGCTTTGTGTCAGTGTGAAGCTGTGTGAAGACAGTTCTGGTCACCCGCCTCTTTAGGAGATGAAAGGACGTGCTGCTCGCAGTGTGAACACGGCTATTGAGCTTTTCAAGAACACTTTTTCTATTTTTTGGGGGGGAAATAATCACTGGATATAATCGGAGAGGAAAATACTGGTTCCTAAATATCGGTTGATGCTACAGAGAGCAAACTGCACAAGGTACATCTCCAGATCGTAGTCAAGTACATGCATTACTCATAGGTCTGTAGGATTCATCTTCTGGGGACCATGAGGGGCTGGTTAAGAATTCCATGTGGATTACAGATCAACGATGGCCCATCACACCTCTACTCAACAGGAGAATTGGCATAAGTGAAGACTGAAGGGTTTAATGAGCATGTAAACAAAGAGGAATCATGACCATCTCAGCCACCAGCTAGCAACCCATTCGTGGACTCAGAGAAGTGGTTTCAGCCATTATCAACCAAGCACATGGTGGCATTTCAGACCTCTAAACACATGTGGAGTGTATAGCAAAGTGAGACAAAACACCGTTCTGGTTTAGAATGTCAAATTCCTCGTCATTAAACTAGTATATGCTGTTTCCTTTCATTTGTATTAGACTATCTAGTGTGCCTTTCTCTCTCACACACACACACACACACACTTTCCTTTTAGCCTTTCGCCACTCGTTCCCTGGCTTGTTTCTGTCCTCCTCTCCACCTTTCTTTTGATTTTCTCTGCAGTAAGCTTTGCCAATTCCTTATAATGAGGAAAGAGTTTCCATGGCGACCAGTGGACCCAGGTACGATTGATCGCCAAGGATCTGACGACATCAGCTCCACTGTTTGTTTGCACAGTCCGTCTTTCAAGTCAAGTCATGTCGAGTGTATTTATAGAGTGAAACAGTCTGACCAGACAGCTAAAGACACGCAGCAAATCAAAGTCAGGATAATTAGTCACAGATATAAAACAAATACAAGGGATCAGGGTGCATTGCTCTCCATCCTTCAAAACACAAAGTGGTACTTTCTAGCTCATGTGTGTGTGTGGAGCTCATGACAGGGGAATAGGGTGATGTTTAGCATTTGTCATGGCAGGTGGAGGAAAGAGAACGCTCATTAGCACCAAGCTACCAAGGGGTCAGTGGGTTTATTTTTACTAAACCACTTTCCCTCACATTAACTATGGGATTCTCCCCAACCCATAGGAACGGGTTAGTGTGTTGGTCCAGTCCAGTTATAACACAGCATGTTATAAATGGCTCTGGGGACGACAGCTTTGGTCGGCTTACCACTTTGGTACGGACTAAAATATCTCAACAACTGCTTAATGGATTGGCATGAAATCACATGCAGAGATTCATGTTCCCCAGAGGTTAAATCCTTTGTGGGTTCCTCTGAATAAAGCGGTATCAGCATGTCAGATTGTTTTACGTGTACCGTGAAATATCTCATTTACTGGATAAATCACCACAAAAGTTTGTCCAGACTTCCATGGTTTTCAGACAATTATATCTTAATGACTTTGGTGATGCCTCAACATTTCTTCCCTTGGTTCGTGCCACCAGCAGGTTGATATTTGTTGGATGGATTACCAGGAAGTGCGGTAGAGACATAGACTGACTTAATACCACAATAACATTGGTTATACCTTGACTTTCCCTCATTATCAGGTCAGAATTTGTATCTGTCCAATACTTTGATTCATAACCAATTACTTGGAGAATAATACATTCCCATTCGTGTCAGTTTTAGTTTGTGTTAAAAGTGCGCTATATAAGAGATTGGGAGCATTTCTATTGCCCCTCAACGGCTCTCAACATGGCTACGGAAGGTGGGTGCAAAGCTTCCGCTACAACGCTGCCATCAGCTGATGCGACGGTATGAGCACAAAGCAGAGCGACTCACACGGCTGCCCAAGCGTCGCCAACAAAACAACGAAGAGCTCAGATAACAACACTTAAGAGGGAGAGAGACTTCCTCCTCTATATCGTTGCATAGCAAATTGCTGTTTGATGCTATATTAAAGCTCTCTAAGTGTTAATTAGCCTAAATAAGCGTGCCATACCTGCCTACCTGAGCATGTTAGCGTGCCGATATTAGCATTTAGCTCAAAGCGCTAGCTGCAGAGTCTTCTGTTATTTTGTCTCTCACAAGTCCCCATACATTATGGAGGTAGTACCCCTTTAAGAAGGACGAGGAATGACTTTGGCCGATGTTTATGAATTGGATTAAAATCATTGATTTTTGATGAGAGCTGGTCGGCTTCCACTGGGCATTACTTAAAACATTGTGCTGAACCTTTTCTTAAAGATCAGGTTTGAAAAAGTGATTGTGAAGTGAGTTTGAATGTGAATTTGCAAAATGACTGCGGCCTTACAATTCCTTCAAAACACACCTGGCCAAAGAGATGTGAAATGATCCCCGAGTGGAGGTCTAATCAGGGAACATAAGTGAAAAGATTTGTGTCAGGTGTAAAAACGTGAGTATATTTGCACATTTGATTGTGCGGCTATGAACGCGATGAGTTATTTGGGGATTATTTCACTTTTCCTGACAGTAGTCGAATAGCCAAGAAATGTCTGTCTTTCTATTTCTTATGCAGACGGGCCTGCAGCTGGTATGTTTTTTCTCAACTCAATGCGCTTCCCCTCATCCATTGTGACAGCTACAAGCCAACAGAAGAATACGTGCAATCACTTGACATGAGAAGCACGGTACAGTAGCTGGGATGTGCCAATCGAGAGGTGGGGGGGAGGTGTAAAGAAACACAGTGCTTTCCTGAAGTGTTAACCGCCATCAAAGCTGGAAAATAGTCCGGCGCCGGCGTGTGGGCTTACATTGAAAATAATAGGGACGGCTGTTTTGACACGCATCAAATGACACAGGCTTTGTCAAGAAAGTAGGGTTTTCTTGGCAGTGAGTGTGATTTGTTGAGCTTGAATCTTAGTTTTGTTTGCTGGAAACAAGTTTGAGAACTAGATTTTCCCTCTGCTGGTTGCCAAATTAAACTCCAGTAGACCTGGCTGCAGACCGAATTTGTTTCTCAGTGTAGAAGGCAGTCCTCCCTGGCTGTTGATGGACTTGTAGCTATGTTACACACCATCTGTGCTCCAATTATCAAATGGCTTGCTCAAGCACCCATGTGGAGTGTTGATACCCTGAAGCCAAGTTATTTATTTTTTTGCTTTTTGCTTCACTAATTGAGATGTCAGTTGGTTTTGGTTTGGCTCCATCACTGAGGTGGTTATTGATTTTCTATTTTTTTCTCTACACTCCTGCCAAGTCAGAGCACTCACACTACACTTTATTAAATTAACAATTATTTGATTGTTTTTGGAAGCCCAGAGAGAGGGATGGAATTTAAAAACAGTGATAGCAAAGGTCTTATTTGTTTGGTGTTGGTCAAAGAATGTAATCTTTTGGGAGCTGCTTCCTCGGCACTGCCGAGATGCCCTTCAGCGAGGCACCAAACCCCCTACGGGGAGAAGGAACCAACCTTGTCTCCTTGGCGATTAATAAAGTATTTCTTCTTCTTCGAACAGCTTGAGAACTCCCTCAACATTTTTCTAATATTTTCTCTAATTACAAGTTTCTTCGTCCTCCGTGCCCTCATCCTGCCGTCTATCATCTCTCTCGTCTTGCTGTTTTCCCGCACGTCCCCGTTTTGTGCTCGCTCTCTCTCACTTACGTAGTGAGGAGAAAGAGAGCGAGTATGATCAGTGATTTACTGGAAATCAAACAGGTGTTATTAAGATGCAGATCATGGCTTCAAATGTTAATCTAGCCCAGGAAATCTCGCTCTCCCTCTCTCCCTCATTCAGATGCACGCACAATCTCATGCAGGAAAGAAAAGCAATGATTTAAAATGTGTAAATGTTGATTGTGAGCACTGGTGAGCAGTTAAGTAAATAGCTTTGCATAAAAGTGCAATACTCTATTTTTATTAGTTATTTCCGTCCTGCTTCCATTCCTCATACCCCACTTGCTTCTTCTTACTTCCCAGGGGGAAACTTCTGGTCGGTAAAGTGAAGCCAATGCACAAGTGCCTTACACTTGGATTCTCTCTACTGGCCATCAGGGGGCGACTCCTCTGGTTGTATAGAAGTCTATGAGAAAATGACTCTACTTCTCTTTTGATTTATTCCCTCAGTAAACATTGTAAACATGAGTTTATGGTCTCAATCTCTAGCTTCAAGTCTTCTTTAATACAGCCTGATGTTCATTTAGTAAATGATGCTCCATTTAGAGTCAAATAGAGTATAAAGCAGAGGATGATGAGGGCGGGGCTACCTTGTGATTGACAGGTCGCTACTGCTACCAGAGCCATAGAGCGCCTCTAAGTCACTCCTCACTGGTTGCAAAAGAAATAGAATGGCGACAACAAAAATACAGAGGCTTCATGACGGCAGTTTGATATATCCTTGTTCTGTGTATAACTCCACAAGTATTACTGTAACTCCTCCTGGGTGCTAGTGTATTAGACAATCAATGAAATACAGTTGTTTTGCAGAGGTTATTGTTTACAAATACTGTACTTTAGCCACTAAATTGTCTTGCGTTTGCATTTTATTGTGTTCAAAGCATTTCTTTAACTTTTTATAGTGCTTATAAATCCCAATGGGGGGTGGGTTGAAGTGTTACCCATTGTCAATTTGATGTCTTGTTATACAGTAATTACTGCATTATATTTTCCATATGGAGCTCAAAGACAGTGCCTGTTAGTACAGTACATATGAGGATCTCTTTTTCCTCTGGCCTTTTAGTCCACCTTCTCAAACATTTTCAGCAGATGAGGAGAAAGACCCCCCCCCCCTCCGGTGAGAATTGCCTTTGGTTCTCCAAGCCCTCCTCAAGGATCGTGGCGAGTCTATTAAACAGATTTGTCTCCAATCGCCGAGTTTAAGGGAGCTGTGTGCCCATCCACGCCAGCTGGTTGTGGTTAAATGGGATTTGGGCGCCACTACACTCAGACAAACCGATCATTTACTCCTGTGAACAGCAATGCTTCTTTCAGGTCCAGGAGGATTCGGCTGGGTACATCCAAACAATCCGGGCAGGGAGGAGACATTGCAATGGTCAGTGGCCGCTTGCTTGCATCCGCCACGATGAGAGTGGCCGATGGGGGAGCGTGCGTGTGTGTGTGTGTGTGTGCTGGCCAGCTCCACTGAGCAAACAGCATACACAGCAGTTTGTCTGTGTGCCATGGAGACAAACCAAATCCAAAACAGAGGCTGGGTGCCTGGTTTGGTGATGGAATTTCCCAAGTGTATGTGTCAGCTGGCTTACGCTACTGTACGTGAAGGGTGTTAGCAACAGTGCGATGTCATGCCCAGTCCTCATTTCATCATTTTCCCATGCCCAGGTTTGTGGTTCCTGCTGGGACACACAACTGTCTTACTCTGCTGGGACTCGAGTGAGACCAGTCATGGGTCAGTCGCGCTTGTTGCTCCACTCTTATGATGGTGAAGGGTAGCACATGTACAGATCTGACTTTAATAATCAAAAGTTTGGATCACAGACTGACAACCTTTCCTGTAATTATCCAAACCAAACTTACAGGTGTGAAACCTCTCCCTTGACCCCGTTCCGGGGCAGAAAAGAGGTGGTCTCGGATCAAATTTAATCATAGTCTGGTTTGTTTCTAGTGTGAAAGTATTGTTTGGACGACACAGACTGTCAGACCAATAAAGGAAGTTCTGGCAGGGGAGCGTCAGCATCATGTCGGACTGGATCTACTGGATCTACATCATGTCAATGGGATGTTCTGCATTACAATGGAGAGGAGAATGTATACAGCCTGGCACACAGGTCAAAACTGCTGGTATGAAGATATGCATGGGAACCTAGAACGTATTGGCTCAAATGTATAGATTGTATACAGTAACCATTACTTCAGACTTTCAGGTGTGAAAAGGCCCTTCAGAGGCTGTGATATCCTGGATACTACATTTCCCAGGATGCTCCTCAATAGAATCTTTTGTCAGACCTTCCCTATCAGATAGAAAGCCACATCTTTCAAACTGCACTCCCACGCTTTGTGTATTTGTGTATCTAGATCTGATGACACTGATGAGTTGGCATGGAACAATGGAAAGTGTTGAACATACAGAGGGGACCTCGGAACAAAGCAGAACAGCCGCAGAATAAACTGCACTTCTGAACATTAGAAGAGTTTTCTTTTCCTGTCAATAAAGAATATGTAGCTCTACTCTCCACTGCCTCCTAAGAGGAAAACTTTGTTTCACCACTTTACATTAATAAGAAAAAGCTTATTACAATCACAGGATTTAGCTTTTACCTTCATGGGAAATGTGCTATGCCAATGGGATTATTACAGAGCTGTGTTTTGTTGTACCAGGAGCTGTAACATTCACTCTCCTCTCCCCTGCTTAAGCTGCAAAAATTGAATTCACAAAAGAGCACACACACACACACTAAATAATGAATGGGGTTTCATATTGTCGCAGAGGTACAAAGGACATTTCCTCTCACCTTAGTCTGCTGTGTCATCACTGTTGTTGTGAGTATGTGAGTACAGTACCCGACTAAAAAATAAGTCCTGAGAAGTATTTTTAGATATATTTTATGTTGTGTTTTGGATATAGTTTTTCATAATTGATACGTATGTATATATATATATATATATATATATATATATATATATATATATATATATATATATATATATATATATATATATATGTATTTATTGAAATGGTTAGACTAAGAGAGGGTGAATAGGTGGTGAGAACCAGGGTGGACAAAACCTTTTTTTTAAGCACCCTTTAATATAATGCATTTTAGAGAAATAGTTCAACAATATATTTTAAACAATAATGTCACCATTTCTTCACTGTCCAACAGCCAGGAGAGCAGCTCTGAACAACAGCCTCCATTAGTTTTCCTGGGGTAGAATATAGTTTGGATTTATTAGGTCTGAGTCTTCAACTTTCAGAAGAATGTATTTTCAGCCTTCACTCTTGTACGGAATGAAAAAAATAGAGCCGAGATTTGAAAATTGCCCCGACTCAATCATCCATCACAGTGAGCCTCCGTTTGGTTTTATCAGCGTGTCTGCGTTGTCATTATCTGGGTCTGTTAGAGTTTAGTGTTTTCATATCGCAGGTGCATTACATTGCAAGGTGCCAACTGTCAATCACCTGACACCCACAGGAGTAACGGTGCTTTATTGTATGGTCGTGGTACAAAGTTCGCTGATAAAAAGTATACATTGAAATTATTGAAAGCAAGAAAATATGTGGATAGACAACAGATAAACATGAGTACATTAATAAAGTGTAAAAGGAAGGAAATAGAAAAAAAGTAAGGAACAATCAGGATGGAGTGAAGAGGAAGAAGGAAATGACATGATGGACCACGTTCGACGGTTCAGATGGGTTTTCTGTCCATGAATCTGTCCAACCGGAACAAGAGGGTGAGAATTAGAATGGACATATTAAAAAGCATGAGAGGGAAGCTCACATCCCTCCTGCTGAGCTCAGAGGGAGAACGAGAACAGTGTAGACACTTTAAACAGTCCCTTTTACAAAGGATAGTGAAGGATATGCAATATGTGTTCATGTATTGCTCTTATATACTATAACCCAATGCACACTGTTAAATTATGGCCAGGCATCCAAAGTCTGGCTAACCTTTGACTGGACAAACTGCTCTCTGGAACGTTTCAAAGATTTAAAAAGTGTTGGTCCAAAGGTTTTTAAAGGATAGAATATATCTGCTGCTCGGCATGTTGAAATCCATCCATCCATTTTCAATACCGCTTATCCTCATTAGGGTCGCGGGGCGCTGGAGCCTATCCCAGCTGACATAGGGCGAAGGCAGGGGACACCCTGGACAGGCCGCCAGTCCATCGAGGGCACATGTAGGGACATACAACCATTCACTCTCACATTCACACCTATGGGCAATTTAGAGATCAATTAACCTGCAGCATGTCTTTGGACTGTGGGAGGAAGCCGGAGAGCCCGGAGAGAACCCACGCTGCCACGGGGAGAACATGCAAACTCCACACAGAAGGACCGCTCCGACCGGGAATCGAACCCGCGGCCCTCTTGCTGTGAGGCGACAGTGCTAGCCACTACACCACCGTGCAGCCCGCATGTTGAAATATGTTACATAAATAAATTGGATGCTGCAGTGTCATATGTTTTGGTTTGTCTCCCACAGATTGTTCAGTGGTTTTGCCTTGTCCTGTCTTGTAGTAGTGAGCCACAGTGGAAATGAGCATCTGATTGTTCTGCGGTTTTAAAGTTATGTAGCCTACCGCAGCTCTGGGCTGTGCTTCAGTGCTTCCCCACACATGGATGAACGCTGATTGTACTCTAACTTTTAGATGGATCAAATCTAATCTAAGCACAGATGTGATGAAGGAGAAAGAGCAGGAAGGGACATTGTTATGGCAATCTGGGAAGTTGACGACTTGTCTGTTCTCATCACGGCAACTCTGCTGTTTGCTGAATGACTCTACTGCTTTACCATCACAGCTGCCATCGTGGTTGTAGAACACTAAGCGTGGCCTAACTACTGTGTACCGTCTGTGAAGACGACACTTACAATGACACAGATGCCATGTAAATTTAACCATGGCCAGGACCATGCTCTAAATCCACAGAACCGGATATTGTTCAGACCCTGGTCTGGAGGGGGCCGATGCTACGCTATGATTGGCCAGTCTGCGTTCGAAAGGTCAGTAGTGAGAATTGTCAAGAAAGCTTTAACCACTACTGATTTTAAAATAGCACACAGGGTACACGGTTTAATCCTGAAAAGGGTCTCTTCTTATTGTTTCTTCTGATTGGCATTGTGGGATTGCAACTACCCATCCACACACTAAGCCATTTGCTAAACGAAGTCAACGCCAGTTGAACACTTTGGCTTCCGCAAATCTCAAGAGCAAAGCTTTAGCTCTGCCTTATCAACGCTAAGTGCTGTACGTCTCACACCAGTAGGTCCTCCCTCAGCCAGCTGCTTCATCTCACTGCCCAACACACATGCACAAAACCCAACCTCTATAAAGTTAACTACTTGCGTTTTCTTACAGCAGATTCCCCACAAACACTGAGTCAACTAATGAAGTGTGCTTCCTGTGGTGAGAGCAGAGGGAGTCTGTAATAACCTGGAGCTCTTCAAACACTACTGTTGAACACCAGAGGCGCACGCGCACTAATTAAGCAATGAGGTACGAGAGGCAGTACTCTCGCTTCGGGCCTAACACCCTTGAACAGGACATTATTGACGATACAGTCCTGCCTCGAGTACCTTATTGCTTTTATAATACGGTTGCCAGCGACATTATAAATAGTAAGTAAATAGTAAGCTGCCTTTCAGCACAGTATAGTGTATCGCATTTCAGTAGCCGAGAGAAAATAGCCCCTGTATGTGTGTCTGTTGCTATGCAACAAACAAACAGCATTGGGAACATCACGTTTGTTAGCCTAGCGAGATCTCGCACAATCTCATTCATTCACATTGCTCATTTTATAAAAGTTTCCATTAAAATAACCAAAATGACAATGGGACACTGTCAATAAAATTATATTTAATTTAAACATTAAGCCTAAACTATTCTAAATCAATCCTAAATGCTTCATATGCACTGGGTATAACAACGTTAGGTTAATAAACGTAACCTAGATAGCTTGTTTAAACGAGTGACGAATGACTTGGGACTCGATAGACTAACGTTAGGCTGTTGTTAACGTTTGTTCATGTTGATTTGGATATCTCCATTACTTGTGCATCCGTGGAAAACGTTTCTCATGTCCCCTTTGTCTCTGATGATAGCGCTTCCCACCACTCTTGCTCTCTTAGCTAGTGGCTCGGTGTAGAAGTGCTTCTCCAGAAGGATATTACTCCAACGCTGTCTTTCATTTAGATTTGGTGCCGATAGCTTTGAAGGGAGCTTTTGGATTTATGTCCACTCACTGACATGATTTCTCTTGCTTCCAACCAGCATTAAAGAGTTTGCACCAAGGTGCTGTGCAGGCAGTGATTGCTTGAAATGACAACTAACGGTCGCATAAAATCTACCTGTTATTTTGAGTGCGCACTGATATGGAACGCTCAGATAAATGTAAACAGGTGTACAAGACATTCTGGCTCAATACAGTAGACCCCGTGACTCACTCTCAACCAATCAGAATGCTTGATTTCATCTACCTAGATACACAAACAGGCTAGCAGACACTTTACTGGTGTACTGGGTGCATTCATCTAATGATAGACTGCAGGGGAAGACAGTTATTGTATACGAAGGAATTGAATTTGGAATTGAAATGTACACTCATGTTCATATTCATAAAATGAGATGGGTTGGCAACTGAGTGTTATGTGCAGCTTGAAACACAGGACCCAAACGCCGTCAACGATGGAAAAGCAACTTTTATTGCTAAACAGGATTCCAAAACAGTCTTACACACAAGATCTTCCACGATCTAGACAAGACGAACCGACAAAGGGGAATGACATGAACAGGACTTAAATACAGAGGGCTGGTGCAGGTGATTGGACACAGGAGGAAACAATCAGGAACAGGGCAGACAATCACAGGGACAGGAAGTGAAGAGAAACAGAGGACACGAGAGACAAGGACTTCAAAATAAGACAGGAAACACGACACAACACTACAGATCCTGACACTGAGGTTGGATTGGTCACACAAACTGTCACCCAGGAGACCGCTGTTTGTATCAAGTGTAAAACCCAAAAGTCAACGTTGACTTTTTTTTATTGTTTCCTGTGAACGGGGAAGTTTATATTGAAAAGACACTTTGTGTGCAACGAGCGTCAATAGTCAGGCTTAGCTTGAAGCGTAGGAACACCAACCAAGCGACGGTACCTGATGACTTTGAAGTGAGAATGCGATGTGTAAAATGCTGATGCAAGTGATGTACTTCCCTGGAAATATACATTATATCCACCATGGCAGCTTGGCACCTAATTTAAATAGCATTATCCAACATATGAAGCTGTAGCAGTCCATTGTGGGATTAAGGCCTCTGAGAACAGATTCTTAATCTTCATTTACTAAAGGCCATCACAAACGTTGACCTTTGTAAACCAAGGACGTCGTTCCCATAGTCTCAGAGAAAGAGAGCTCATCTGCTATTGAAATCTTTATTTTTACCAAACTGTTGCAAGCTCTCTCACTTGTGAGATAAAGTTGTGAGCCGGCGATTATTTATCGTTCTGTATTCTAAAATGGCGTTTAAGAGACATATCTCTATCCAGATCCACACACACACACACAGCTGGCCTTCCTCTCTGTAATGCTGTGCCTTGTGTCATATGAATAATGCTCTCCTCTTCTTTCTTGTCAATATTTGACATGCTTGAAATCCCTGTTTGGTGTTTCAACTAAAGAGATGTTTCTGTCAACAATGACAAAGGAATTAGATGGTTTTCAAATGTAGAGCCAAAATGCTTTCTGGAGCAGCAGTGACTTAGTGACTTGTATCACTGAGGAAGCAGCCGGTGGCACAGGAGTGTGCCAAGTGTCTGTCTGTGTGTGTGTGTGTGTGTGTGTGTGTGTGTGTGTGTGTGTGTGTGTGCATGTGTGTGTAGGTTGTAGCTTGACAAAAAAGCCTTAATGGACTATTGTGATGTGAGCCAGTGAAACAAGTTAAATGCTGGCATTTTTGTTCTGCTTGATTTTGAAGTCTGGGATGTGCTACCCATAGACTGTGTATAAGAAGTGGACGTAGTCATCGTGAGGTCACACATTGGTTTGTGGACTGATGTTTTGAAGCCTCGAGTTCGGCGATCTTACCTTCCATACGCACCAATGGGACCATCCAGACTGCTTGCTGAACCACCGGAAGCAATTTGGGATTTCGGTGTCTTGCTTCAAAGACACTTTACCTTACAGATAGGAGGACCCAGGGATCGAACCACAAACCGTGGGATTACTAAACAATCCGCTCTTCCATCCTGAACCACAGCCATCCAGATTAGTCGCCGCGACTTCCAAGAACCCAAAGTGACGTCTTGAACTCGTGAGTCAGTGTAACAATGTGAGATATGTAATTTCTAACAATGTAGAGAAGAAATAGCAAAGCATCCCATTTTAGAAGCTTGGACCAGAACATATTTGGCAGTTTTTGCTGATTAACTAAAAGTATTAATGTCTCATCACTAACTTTTGCCGATTTTCAACAAATGTTCTGGACTGCCACTTTCTTCATGCCCAACAGATTTTTTTAGGCCTGATAAATATAAATATATCGAGAGTTTTAAGTCTCTGCAGGTTTATTTTTCATTAATTTAATCGCACACATCAGACCTTGATTCCAATCTCTATAAAACACCTTCAGCTGTTTGATGTTCCGTTGACCCACGGCATTTGAACGCAGCGTCTGAATCAGAGAAGTAGTGCACAACCCTCCCTTATTTAGGCCAGGTGCAGGATAATAAAAGCAATAAATGGACTCTTCTCTTTGTTGCAGCCCCATTTCATAAATTACGGCTGATAGAGTGTGATAAAAAATTTATTAAATGGAATTCTTGCATATTTAAATTTGCAGCCAACACAATGTGCAGTATCCTGGCTGAGATTGCTGTGATTATTGAATGAATGAGTTCTGCGAAGCGAATCTGCCAGCTATCTTGGCTAAGTAGCTCACCGTCAAGTATTGTGTTATCCATATAAGCGATAAGAGCTTATTCGTCTAAGGGCACACAGGGCAAAGCATGCTGGGTAATGGGAGGAGACGGGAGTAGAGCAAGTGAGGAAGATAAGAGTCCCTGAAGAGACTGACATTTTTCTCCCTTTTCAAATCGGTTTGTGATTGCCCGCTCATCGGTGTGTTTGTGGAGTGCCGGGGTGACAACACCAGACATCACCTCCATTACTCACTGACTTTGGGGGGAGGAACACACACACACACACACACACGACTCACTGAGCTACTCACTGAGCTGTTCACCCACCAATCCGACCTGACAGAGGACGCCTAATCAGTGTCTGCCTGGGGAAGGGGACTTTGGGACCGTTTTTGGAGACTTCCTGTCTGAAATCTCCCCCCGAATCCGTGTCAAGAGAATAAACTCAGAGAGCGGGATCATTAACGAGCGAGCGAGTCAATGACTCTTCCTGCGAGGCGCTCTGACTCACACCTCCGTGGGCTTCCAAGACCGGTGATCAGATTTCAGCATCGTGGAAGGGTTGATGAAAGGTTTCTACAAGGGAGGCCTGCCTTATCAAAACACACGATTGTGACGAATAATGAATTATGATGAATGCTGATGATGCTAGAGACATTAGGAGGGCGAAAACTCAAACCGGTGTCACTCCAAAAATGACTGGAGGTAAAAAGAGATTTTGCCACATTTGACGTTCTTTTCATTCACACCATATTGTTGTTGTTTTTTTCACACTTCCTCTTTTCGTAAACTCTGGTTTCACAAAAAGTGTGCGACCCGTTATCAATGAAATGTAATCAACCTGCTTATTTGTTAGAATTAGTGAGTGAGGGTGAAAACAGGAAAACCAGCTACAATTCAAATTATTCTGTAATATTTGATAATTTATTAGAATCCGGTAATTTTTTAACGTATATATATATATTATTTATAGTGTATTATTGGTGTGTTTTCTTGATCAGACGTTGGAGTTAGTTAGCAGGCTATCTTCATAACTAATTGACAGATTTTAGTGTCATTTTCTGCAAAGCTGTTTCCTGGACTCACGAGGCATTTGCAGCACGCTAATCCTGCACAAATGAGACAAAAATAAAACCTTAACTTCGCTGCCAGGCAAAAAGCGTCTCGGTGCTCCTGCACTATATGTAAGGATTTAAATTCATGGTGCTTGGCAATTCATGGTGCTATCAGTGAATTTGCCTGTGAGGAAGTAGCCACATTATATTGTCTTTCATAACTCCTGAATCAGCAGCCATTGATGCTAAATTCTTGCAAAAGAAAAGAAAGAAATGTACACTTTTATTTATCCCCGTCGGGAAATTCTTCTCTGCATTTGACCCTTCCTTAGTTATTAAGGAGCAGTGAGCTGCAGCAAAACACCTGCGGAGCAACTGGGGGGTCAGTGTCTTGCTCAAGGACACTTCAACATCAACTATGGGGAGAGCGGGGATCGTAACCTTGTGGTTACGGGACGACCACTCATCCCCATGAGCTACAGCCGACCCCAAAGCTATGAACATAATCTTGAAGTTGATATGGCAGAACAGTTGCCTGTTTATATGTACGGATAAAAGCAACCCAAGCAGTTATTTGTGTCCACCTGATGAATGCAAGTCCAATATGAACTCTCCTTTTAGCTTCGTTTTGGTCCCCACCAACTCCTCTGGGAAATGTTTGCCTCTTTAGCTGTTAAAACCTCCATTATGTTCACCAGCTACACTATATATAATATAATATTCTCCATAGCTTCTCCAGGAACTGCGTCTGGATGACGGCTGCTTCCAGACGATCAACTTATCCTCCATAGTTTCTGATTCAACAATGGCGGAGCATCTCAACGCTGATTGGCTGTAACGACACCGCCTTACACAGCATGCGCGAATGAGGCGCATGTTTTGCGTCACGTCATTCACGCGCCCGGCGAAAATGACGTGTTAATCACATACGTGTCTGTGCATTGACTTTGTATTAAAAAGTATTTCTGAAGGTACTGAATTGTGTCAGGATCTGTAGTGTTGTCGTGTTTCCTGTTTTATTTTGAAGTCCTTGTCTCTCGTGTCCTCTGTTTCTCTTCACTTCCTGTCCCTGTGATTGTCTGCCATGTCCCTGATTGTTTCCTCCTGTGTCCAATCACCTGCATCACCCCCTTTGTCGGTTTGTCTTGTCTAGATCATTGAAGATCATGTGTGTGAGCCTGTTTTGTTTGTTTTGAATCCTGTGGAGCAATGAAGTTGCCTTTTCGAGTGTTGACGGCGTTTGGGTCCAATTACCTGCAGCTGCGCACATAACAAATTGTTATGTATGTTGGGTTACATCGTGTCCATAAGATGCACTTTTTGGTTTATAATTTACTCTAAAAGGGAATATTGCTGACTAGTTTCTTTGTGCATACTGTGATATTCTTTACTATCAGGTTCAAACTGCACCATCTTTTCATTAAATCAATTTGAAAAGTTGAAAATGTTCCTTGATTTGGGTCTCAGCTTGTCATTCAGGGGTGATGATGGTGGTTCCCAGCCAGACCAGTGGAGAACAACTGCCTCAGACCAGTGGAGAACAACTGCCCCAGACCAGTGGAGAACAACTGCCCCAGACCAGTGGAGAACAACTGCCCCAGACCAGTGGAGAACAACTGCCTCAGACCAGTGGAGAACAACTGCCTCAGACCAGTGGAGAACAACTGCCCCAGACCAGTGGAGAACAACTGCCTCAGACCAGTGGAGAACAACTGCCCCAGACCAGTGGAGAACAACTGCCCCAGACCAGTGGAGAACAACTGCCCCAGACCAGTGGAGAACAACTGCCCCAGACCAGTGGAGAACAACTGCCCCAGACCAGTGGAGAACCACTGCCTCAGACCAGTGGAGAACAACTGCCCCAGACCAGTGGAGAACAACTGCCCCAGACCACATCTGTTACACGTTCTTAGCAGCTCACTATTTGTTGGACCAGAGTTATGTCGTTCTCAACTGTGACAAAAAAGCTTTGAACAAAGTTAAAGTAATAACGTATGTTTGATCTTTGATCAGTTACAGATTATAATTAAATTAAATGGATTTATTTTATAATATTAGAGACATTTTCTTATACAGTATATCATTTTACATGTACAATATTTTTACACTCGAATAAACAATAATCAAATGCAAAGACCGCTATTTAACAATATGCTCTGGAGTAGTTGCATGTATACAGTGTTACAGTTACAACCGGCCCTTTGAGGGCAACATGGTGCTGATGTGGCCCACGGTGAACATGAGTTTGACACCCTGCTCTAAGGCCTGTGTGGGTGTGTCCAAACGGAGCCTTATTGACTTCGCCATCGCTTGCCTCTCAGTTGTGTTGGGGTGAGACATATTACACCTTTATGAGCTTGATTACATTATTAGAGAGGTCTGTTATGCCAGGAAATTCCTGAGGGATTTGTAGTGTTTCGAATAACTGTTATTATTCTTTGTTCTATCCTCTCACAACAGACATTCATGCGTATGGCAAAAAAGAACCCATGTGTATCCGCAGAGGTACTTCAGCCATTTTGGTGAAAAGTAACGTTTTTATCTATTCATTCTGCATCATTAAGTCACTCAACATACTGTATCTCACAGTGAGAGACTGACAAGAGCGGATCCAGGACTCCACCATTGTAAGTATTTAGTGGAGCTCAACACCAGACCAGTGTTGTGGATACATGAAAATACCCTTCTGGTGTTATGAAGCTGGTTTATGTTGCAGAGCCGGACAGTGAAATAAAATTCATTTGAGTGTAAAAAGACTTTATGACCCTTCAAAGCCATAATCAGTCATGATCTGTATTCACATCCATGCACACACCTGAGTCATTACGTCCCATGCCAAGAAGACGGCATGTGACTTAATGAGGCAACTAGGTTCACTGTCTAAGCATACACACACACACACACACACACACACAGCTGGGTGTGTAATGTGCCAGATGCCATTGGCTGAACACACAGTGGGCTGGGTAGGAATGGAACCAACTTGAGCTCAGTGGCATGAGTGTAATTGATGGCACCCGTCCTGTCCAACACTATATTTGAACACAGGGTTTCCTGATGGCCCAGCAGGCCTGGGTACACATTCAGTCTCTGGAATTCACTCTGCACCGATCAATAGCAGATGAAGGGCAGCTTATAGAAATAATGTTACCGGACATGATTTGAAGTGAAAATAAGACCAGGACAGATATTGAGAGCAACAACTCTAACTGAAACTTGAAAAGCAGAATATCAAACTGAAATCAACCTGGTTGCGATGATGTGTGTAGGAATTAATCTTATCACGAAATCTTCCAACTGAACTGAAGGAAGGCCAGTCACTGACCCCTCACTGGTGACCAACATGCCCTTGTTAGTTAAGATAAACCAGCTAGCTCTCAAATACAGCAGCTTGCTCAAACTATGACTCTACGTGGTCGCGGTTATGATGGGAGTAAAGGAGGAAGAACATAGACTATAGAACAATGAAGTCCACTCAAGTCGGACGTTGAGACAAAAAACACCAGACTGGTGTTTGTATTCATGTGTGAAATCAAACATCAACGTAGACTTATTTACATTTGGGAGTTAAGAAAGTACGATCAGCTGTAGACAAGAAATGGACTTAGTCGTTGTGATGTCACCGATTGGTTTGAGGACTGCGGTTTTGAAGCCTTCAGTTTGGCCTTTTTGGCGGCCGCCATCTTGGAGTTTTTGCAACCACTAAATGGAGGTGACGAACAGGTAGCAACGCCCCTAACGATACCTTGATCTATGGTCTGTTTGACTCTAAATGAACATCATGCTGTATTGAAGAAGACTTGAAACTAGAGGTGGAGACCATAAACTCATGTTTACAATGTTTACTGAGGGAATAAATCAAGAGAAGTAGAGTCATTTTCTCATAGACTTCTACACAATGTGACCTCTTTGTGCAGCCAGAGGAGTTGCACACATGCGTACATTGACACACCGACTCGAGAGCAGTTGGTAGGGGGCGATAGTTTTCACAAGTCGGGAGTGAGAGCTTGTTGGAAAACCACTGCGTGGATATCTGTGTGCTTGCTGTTTTATTTTGAAGTCCTGTCTCTTGTGTGCTCTGTTTCCCTGCACTTCCTGTCCCTGTGATTGTCTGCCCAGTCCTTGATTGTTCATTCCCTTCACCTGCCTTAAGCCACTCCTCTACCTCCCTGATTGGTCATTCCCTTCACCTGCCTTAAGCCACGCCTCTGCCTCCCTGATTGGTCATTCCCTTCACCTGCCTTAAGCCACTCCTCTACCTCCCTGATTGTTCATTCCCTTCACCTGCCTTAAGCCACTCCTCTACCTCCCTGATTGTTCATTCCCTTCACCTGCCTTAAGCCACGCCTCTGCCTCCCTGATTGGTCATTCCCTTCACCTGCCTTAAGCCACGCCTCTACCTCCCTGATTGTTCATTCCCTTCACCTGCCTTAAGCCACGCCTCTGCCTCCCTGATTGGTCATTCCCTTCACCTGCTTTAAGCCACGCCTCTGCCTCCCTGATTGGTCATTCCCTTCACCTGCCTTAAGCCACTCTCTGCCTCCCTGATTGGTCATTCCCTTCACCTGCCTTAAGCCACTCCTCTGCCTCCCTGATTGGTCATTCCCTTCACCTGCCTTAAGCCACGCCTCTGCCTCCCTGATTGGTCATTCCCTTCACCTGCCTTAAGCCACTCCTCTGCCTCCCTGATTGGTCATTCCCTTCACCTGCCTTAAGCCACTCCTCTGCCTCCCTGATTGGTCATTCCCTTCACCTGCCTCATTCAATGCCCCGGTAGTCGATGCAGGGTCTGAGGTCTTGTCCTTCTTCCCCAGCTGGGCAATTTGGTGTTGACCGGCTGGGGATTGCATCTGCTAAGATACGGCAACACCACTGAGACAAACTAAACGCAAAACTGCAGTACACAATAATAAAAGAACCAATAGTAATAATAATGGCCATGTGTTATAACAAGGGCTGAGAGGATACGTTGCTCTTTGGGGTTCTGAGGCCTCTTGCATTGCATTTAGTTTTCTTCTCATTTCATGCATTGTTATCTTTTTTTAATTATTTATTTAGATTTCAAATAAATACATATAGTTTTCTATCAACAAATGGGGGTTGAATTTTGAGCATATGTACATTATACTTATGGCCTTGCCAGACAGAGTATATTAGGGGTCCACAAACATGTAAATGTGGCTGGATGAGGTGGATACGAGAGAAAGAAAAGGATACAGTCACAGATTCAGGACAGCAGACCTCCACCCTGCACGTCACTCCGTCTTATCAGCCAAGACAAATTGAGAAAAGAGATTTATCTTCCCTGGTATCTTTATATATTTGAAACGCTCCACTGTTTTCATCTTCCAACTATATGAATTTTTGATATGAATCGACAACCACCCAACGGCACTGATTGGGTCTTTATGGATCTGGCCTGATAACATGTGAACATGGTGAAACTATCTTCTTTTCTTCTTTAAGGGGAGCCGAGAGGTCCCAGTCACACACAGAGGACAGGACACGGAGCTGGGAGGTTTATTGACTTGCTCAGCAGACTTGATTAGATTTTAGGCCATTGACTTCCTGTTTCAGACCAACAATCCCTTTTTATTCTTTACTGTGTAGACTCTGTAATAGAGTGGAAGTCCAGTATGCCTCAGAGAGAGGCAGCAGGATCAAGAACAGGGTGGAAACTAGAGATTGTTTCCCGTCTCATATGAGGTTTATGTTAATTTCTCTCTTTTTAGATGGAAGGCTGAGTCATAGCATTCATTTACAAAGCTTTGGGTTTCAATCTTGTTTTATTTTTTAAGTTTAAGTCTTCTGTTGACTGAAACAATGCTACTATTCTTGGGTAAACTGATTTGAGAAAATCCGCTAGGGAAGACTGAATAGATTCCAATAATTAAATAGATTCCAATCTCGAGACTGTTTCATGAAGTGCAGTTCACATTGTGCTCACTTCTATTGTCAATCCATCAGTGAGAATAAACTATTTCCCCTCTTTCTGGAACTCCCTCAAGGACCCCCTGGGGACCCCCTGACTCCTGGTTGAGAATCACTGCATTAGGCAATAAACAGGTTTTTGTGAAACAAAGAAGGAGAACAAATGTATATCGCAGTAAATCTAAGACATGAAATACACACAAGGTACACAGAGCAGCGCACGCCAGAGAGAGAAGATGCAGCAGGTGGAGGTAGAGATGGTGCTGACGTGAACTTAAATGCTGAGTTCAATGCAGCCAAACGTACGCGTAAAGACAAGTTTAGTGGCAGGTGAAAATATATAATCTACCTGTGATTGTGTCTCTTATTGTTATTGGTGCAGTTGTCCTTGAAATACATATGCAATGAGAGAGATGCACCTTGGAGACACTGCACATGTGTAGACTGTGTCCAGCCTGCTGCGTTTGATAATCACAAGGCCACACACACACACACACACACACACACACGTTAGGGGCAGAAATCTGCACTCTAGCTGACAGTTTTTTTTCTGTCTGCAAGTATGTGAATGTGTATATATGTATTTGTTGTTGTTGTTGATTATATATAATATATATTATATAAATAAATTAAAAAATGAATAAATACATTTAAAAAAAAATATATATATATATATATATTCCTGACTGGAGCCAAGGGGAAACCTTTCGATTCTACAGGAATACATATTTATATCTTTCATATTATAATATATATATATATATATATATATATATATATATATATATATATATATATATATATATATATATATATATATATGGTGGAGATTCGTCTGCACTTTGCATGAAAAGAGAAAAGTTTAGCATTTCATTTGTGTGCACGTCATCGGTATGGAAACCAGTTATGTTGTGTAATTTGTCCTGTTAGGAAAACAATACAGGTCTGGCGACCGCTGGCTTGTGTCGGTTATATTCCCGAAGGGCTGTGTGTGTGTGTGTGTGTGTGTGTGTGTGTGTGTGTGTGTGTGTGTGTGTGTGTGTGTGTGTGTGTGTGTGTGTGTGTGTGTGTGTGTGTGTGTGTGTGCGTGTGTGTGTGAGCCCTACAGGATGTACCTGTGACTTCCTGCTGATGTAAACTCTTACTGACACTCTGCTCTTCTTAGTCCTCTTTCTGGTCTGTCCTCCTTGTTCAGCCCCGTTTCTTCTTCCCGATGACTCAACTCTCACTGTTGTGTCCTCTCTCTCTTTACAGCAGCCCTCGCCTGGACATCGCTGCTTCACGGGGCCGTGGCCCCTGTGTGGGGAGAAAAGGGCCCGCTCTGATGCCGACACTAGAATCATCGATGGAAGTGTTCGCTGAGGAGATCCTTCCAGGCCAATGCTGCAGTGTCTCACCTTGCCCACAAGAGGGCGGTCTTTACCAACGCAACACTTTACATCAGTTTAACATTTAATGATCTTTATTGTGTTTTACTGGTTCTCGAGGTCTCTGATCAGTGAACTGCTGACACACCAGTCAGCCTCTTAGTTAAGTATCTTCAAGACAGATGGTAATATTGAGGAATGTAAATGTTTATTTGTCACATGACATCGTCGGGTATCTTTGTCTACCTGATGAACATTCGTCCGTTTGACGAAAGACAAGTGAGGACTTGTTGAACCGTGTGAACTCATCCATTCACGAGAAGAACTACAGATAAAATATCATGTTTAAATATCATGTTTAAATATGAAACATATCATGAGAACATAAAGTGTTGTGTTGGTGAAGAGGAGAAACTACAGCTGCACCTCTCCACTGTGTCCTGTACTATGAACCAGGATGTTACTCCTTACTTACTAAAGCTAAGAACACGTGACAGTTGGCATCCATGTTTGTTTTGGTACAAGGAGGAGGGGGAAGAGGAGCCTCTTAAACCTCTTTTGTTCTAGAGACAGGAAGGCCTGTGTTTTTAATAAAAAAAGATTCTGCAAAAAGCTCAGACAAAATTATCTTCTAAAATAGAACCTTTTCATGAGTGATGAGATTTAGTCCAAAGCTTGTTTTGTCCATTTCACCGGCAGACATAAATGGTGAGCAACAGCATTGATTATTATAAAAAACGTTGTGACACGTTCTCTGCCGCCAATGACTTAAATCTTTCCATTTTCAGCAGAATTTCTCTATACTTTAAATCCATTCTCAAACGACATTGTTTTCAGCCTTTGACACAACTGTCTTCACTCTTTAGTGCTGCAGGAGAGATCAAATATTCGGCCCAGGAAGCTGATTGCATTTTCAGGTAGTGTGGCCAAAGGCACTGGATTAAGGCTTATTATAATAAATAGTAATAATACTGATAACAATATTATTATTATTATGATAATAATGTGTATTATATCATTCAAATTGGTAACTTGTGACCAACATTCCAAGCACAAAAAGACATTTGTGCTCCCCATTTGACCTATCCCCATCCCCCACACGCCGCGGTCACGGAGTCACTGTCAGTGGGGGCATGCCTTATAAAATGTTTTATTAATCTGTATTATAAACACAAGCATTCGATAATAAAATTTTATTATAGTCAACTAACTATGCTTTTTATATAGTTTTTATATAGTTGTAAAATCAATTTAGAATTATTTAAAAGTCTGTTACTGATCTGCAGAATGTTAACAGTAATTGACTAGCGCATGCAAACACATTGGGAACAGTAATACAAATAAAATTAAAGAAAAGAAAGAAAATGGCAATGACAAAATTGATGATTTGCACAATATGAGTGGATTCTTGCCATGATCACTATATTATTTGTATATCCTAAAGTTTATGATGTTCTTTGCTTTACAGTTAACTTAAGTCATTTTAATATCTCTCTTTGGGTTACTACATGCCATCAGAAGACCGTGAAACGGTTGTCGGGTGTGATATCCAGCCAATCCAAAGACGAGGATTGTAACCAATTAGATGTAGAAATACAATGGTGACTGGTACCGCCCACTTATGCTGTGTTCATACCAAACGCGGCGCGAAAGTGTCCGGATCCCATGTAAAGTCAACGTACAGACGCGTTTGACGCAAATTCGCGTCGGGCAGCGCGAATTTTTCGCCCGAGTTGAAAAAATTCAACTTTGGCAACTCGGGCGATAGCCAATCAGCGTTGAGATGCTCCGCCCGTCAATGTGCCACCGTTGTTGAATCAGAAAAAAATGGAGGACACTCTGATCGTCGCGGTTTGCGGACACCCAGAGCTCTTTAATACTACTTTGTTTTATTGTATTTATATGTGTTTGATTCTAGCTATTCTTTATACTTTACTATGAACCAAACGCCAGCATAAGTGTTTCATGTCAGTTGAGGTATGCCGTAAAAAGTGGAAGGGGCTCAGGGACACGTACCTGAAGGAAGAGAGGAGGTCGACGGAAAAAAAGAGTGGTTCAGGAGCAGGGACTTATAAAAAAATGGAAGTACTCTGCAGTCCTGTCTTTCCTCGACCCCTTTATTACCCCGAGGGAGACTAGCGGTAACATGGGGCGGGGGGGGGGTCGAGGAAGACGGGACCGCAGAGTACGATACTGTCCACGACAACGGTTCAGAGGCTGCGGCAGGGCCATCGCAGGTTGACAGTGAAGGTCAGTTGACAAGTGAAGTGAAGTGAAGACAGATACAGAAAAGGATTAATATGGCTAGAAAAGTAACAGTAGACCAAAGTTTATGCTATTGTTGTTTCTGTTGCTAGTAAAAGTTTAGTCCATTGTTTATATTATAGTTTAATCCTCCAGAGAACAGGGTACAAAACTTACTTTGTTTTGCTATAGAATAGTGATTTTTTTGTTGAGTTTTAACATGGATATAAAAACAAACTATATACTCTCATAGTTTCAACTATATGCAACTGTAAATGACAACATTTGATCGTATTTGCAGAAAAAATACTATGTAATTAAAGTGACACTTTTGGATTATAAAATTATTTATTGTTAATATTTAAAAATGACCCAGATCAGTCAATGGAGGACATTGAGAGAGAGCCTCAATGTGCTGCTCCTGCTGCTCCCTCCAAACCACCAGGTATGTGCATGATTATAATTTATGCATTCATAGTATGGATTTCACTATGACAAATATTAGCTTTAAAAGCTGAAAGCGATGGAATGCAATAGTTTCACAAAATATATATGGTGTTTCCATTTCATACAGGAAGAAGGGCCCAGAAAAGGTCTCTTGGGAGTCAGAGGGAGATTGAGGAGCAGCTGCTCACTGTTCTTAAAAGTGCCTCTTCTGCTCCACCGCCACCCGAAGATGAGCTATTTCTAAAAAGCCTGGTTCCTTCCCTGGAAAAACTGCCACCCCAGCAGAAGGAATACGTCAAATTTCAAATTCATAAATTAATTTATGAGGCCAGTACTGTGATGCTCAATTTGGAAAATGTGGAATAAATGTCTGTCGGACAATCTTTCCAGGGAACGAACCAGTTATGCTATGTTATGTTATATGTTATGTTATAAAATGTTATATTATGCTATGTTATATTATGATATCAATAAATGCACTTTTCTTGACAAACAAAAGGAAATTTTGATCACTAGTAATGTGAAAAATAAGGTTTTTTTCCAGACTGAACTGATCAATTAGATGTTCCTCTCTCTCTGTGTGTGTTCAGTGTGTTGTTTTAGAGTAGGACTAAAGGTTGTGTCATAATGTCGTCATCACACAAGACAAATGCTCATATACCAATGCTCAGAATACTTATAATAAGATAAGAACCAGCTCTGCTGCAGTATAGCTCCCGTTGACAGCTCAACCAATAGTAATACACATCGCTCATGATTGCAAATATGTTAAGAGGAAAATATTACCAGTTCAATGTTTAGAGTGTAAAACAAACAGCAGACTTGAAAAAGGTAGTTTTCTGTAAAAATGAGTGTGGCTTTAGGGTCGACATCTGGATTGCAGCATGAACAATTTGACCAGTGTCGCATTACAACAATTCAGTGTAGTAATGTGTAAATGCAATCAGTGTCTTACATCACACATTCGGATTATGTTCGGAGGAATCCTCTGAAAGATAGCACGAGAGCCGAAGCAGGGCAGCTGTTCTTTGGTTTTGATTTGTGTCCTACAAAAACAGGCAAGATAAATGCGATACCCAAGCTATAATCATAATAGTACACATTAACAAGAAACTTTTTTAAATACCTCCTTTTGCAGACACTGCATAACAACGCTCAGACGCAATCTCTTGCTCGATGCAACACCTTTGTACAGCTGTAGAAGGCTTGGCACCAAAGCATCTAGCCCATCCAGAAAATAATTCAGCAGGTCCTTTGTGACGGTCCTACTGAACTGTGCACTTGGCTGAAACAGATGGATGACAAAATGCAGAGAAAAGTGTATGAGTGAGGGAAAATAACAGAAATACAGACAAGGACTAAAGACCGGCGATGATGTCCATAATACTGGATTATTCTTCCTTGTCCATTAGAGGAGAATGTACAAAACTTACATGTCCACGCCTTAACTGGAAATTCTTGATATCTGTAAAAAGAAATACAATTTAGTGAAAAAAAATTCTAAAAATAAAACCCACATATATTATTAGTATGTAATATAAATATAACATGCATTTACTATACACTTAAATTATCAATCTTTTACATTTCTAAATACTTAAAACTAAAACAGGGATCAAGTGAAGCAAACATCCTCTAGTTTACAAAATAAATGTATGCACTATTATACATCTAATTTTCAAATTCACTTTCAGCCAGTTTATTGGGTTAGCTAAAACGTGTGCCATATAAGGCAACAGCCCTGCAAGAGTTAGGGGTGTCTGCAAAGACTGCTCATTGCGCAGCTGCATCCCTACAGCATGCTCTGCATTAATACAAGTAATTACTGGTATACACATTAAATATCAACACATTAATAAATGAATTTTGCCTCCTGTCAGGTCAAAATAAAATACAAAAAGCAAGCAAAGCGGTTCAATGTGAATCCCTCAGCCGGCATTACTGTGCATTCAGACTGCTTAACGGTCGTGGATGCTAGCGGGCTAACACGCGCTAGCTAGCTAGCTGACCTAGTTGGAGGTGGGGTACGGGGGTTGAGCAAAAATCTTATTTCATGAAGCATGAAATAATGAACACAAATTGCAGTCACTATAAACAAAATTAACCAATAGCTTATACTTCTACATATATAAAATAGGTCAACATTTTGTCTTAAAAGAAGTTCATAGGCAAAACTAGTCAGGGAATTCTTAAGCTAGCTAAACATCAAAGACACAAAGTTAGCCTTCCAAACCATTGACCAACCAGGTGTTGCTAGACTGGCAGGAGCACACAGTCTTTTGACCGTGTGGAAGTAGGCAGTGTTAGACAAACATACGGTTTTGTAACAGTTCAGCTCCACGCCTGCTTTCTGTTAATAGTTGTTTTCATTAGATCTGTTTGTCTATTAACTCTCTTGTCATTCACACCTGATCATCCTTCATTCCCTTCACCTGGTTCTCACGCCCATCTCACCTGCAACCCATTCCCTCGTTAGTCACTCACTACTTAGGTTCCCTCACTTGTCCTCTGCCAGATTGTTTTGAGACCAAGTTCTCCAGCGTTCCATAGTCTGTTTCTGTCTGTTCCGTTCCTGCCGTTACTTCAGTAAAGGATTATTATTTGCTTACTCTGTTTCGTCCATTGTGCTTGGGTCCCTGGTCTTCGATCCGTGACAGGTTTGATTTCTTTCATTATTTCTTTTGGGAAAAATACAAGTGGGCTGGGACAAGGAGTGTACATTTTGTTTTCTGTTGACAAGACCTAGAACATTACAAATAAATAACATTTCAAACTAAAAACTGGACATGGCATCAACTTATTGCACACATCAAAACTAAACCTGAAGCAACCACTTGTTGACAGGCAACGGGGTCACTACACAAAGTCAAAGTCAAGACTCTCTTCATTTGAGGAACAAAGGAGGAGGTTTGAGGTCGCTTGATTGCAGTCCGTGACCAGCTGGCGCAGGGACCGATCAGCTGTTGGAGCAGTGCGGGGAAGCGGTGCGGCTGGAGCAGCAGTGGAGCGGCGCAGACGTGGGAGGACGGTGCGGTTGGAGCTGCAGTGGAGCTGCAGTGGAGCGGCAGTGGAGCTGCAGTGGAGCTGCAGTGGAGCGGCAGAGGCGCGGCGGTTCACTCGCGTAGGAAAGACAGCGTCACGGCACCTGTATGCCATAATGATGAGGTTAATGTAGAGCCTCAGGACGGCATTTAAAATGTTGAATCCACTGCTTCCAGCGACCGCTCAGGTCGCTCAAGTAAAGCCTCAACAGGCAGCAGGTCCACGACATCAGCTTCAAGCAGAGGCAGAAAGAGCTGCACTCATGACACGTGCTGCAGCGCTACAGAGGAAACATGCTTTGGAGGCACAAATGGAGCAGCTAAGGAGGGAAAGGAGCAACTAGAAGTTGACACTGAAATAGCAGCAGCTACAGCTAAGACGATGTTTCAAATGCACACTCGGATGGAATGGACTCTTATTTCAAAAAAGGAACAGCACTTAACCCTCCTTGCTGAACAATACAAACCACAACAGGAATCATCTCAGCAGAAATATTCAACAGTGACAACATCAATGGAAGCAAACAAACATGAACATAAAAAAGCAGGTAATCAGATGAGTTACAAGTGGCAAACATCTGACCAAATAAAACCACATCAATCAGATGGTGATCTGGTGATCAACAAACAATACCATCTCAAGGCAATGTTAAAATACCTGGAGAGCGTTACAGCTACAAAGACAGACTGAATTAATGGCCCTCCTCGTCCAGACACAGAACGCTCAGTCTCTTCCACACAGAGAAATACCTACCTTTGATGGAGATCCTCTTATATTTAGACCATTCATCAGAGCCTTTGAGCATTGTGTGGAAGCTAAAACTAACAGAGGAGACTGTTTATATTACCTGGAGAAATTCACTAGGGGGCAGCCTCGAGAACTGGTGCGTAGCTGCCAGCATATGGCTCCAGAGAGAGGGTACTCTGAGGCCAAAGACCTTCTTAGAACACACTTTGGCAATGAATTAAAGGTCGCAGCTGCTTATGTGGACCAAATAATTGGATGGTAAAGGGCTACAGGCGTATGCATTGTGTTTACGAGAGTGTTGCAATGCTATGGAGGAACTCACCTTCATGTGCGGAACCAAAGAGAAAAGAATCCTCAGCACGCTCTGTTCAGTCCGCTCTACTTGTTGCAGGTAGAAGGCGCTCACCGGAGCCCCTGGAGGAAGAGAAAGACATTGCAGGCAGCAGTTGATCACCAACTGAAGATACAATGGTGCATCAAAGATGGTAAGAGCTGGCGGTTGTCCTCGACCAAGAGAGAAGCTTAGTCAACTGATCGAGTAGTTGATTGTAGAGTTTCTCTGCAAGGAATCACACAAAAACACCACTTTGAAGCGCATGTTCACCAGAGATGTGATCGGACGTTTCTTTGAAATACGCTATTGAGCATGAAAAAGAAAGAAAGAAACACTTATCCACTAATACAATAAAATAAAACCAAAACGATCTGATGAGAGAGAGAGAGAGAGAGTATCTTTATTCTAATGTGTTTAAATGACTGGACTTTTCTGTTCTCCTCTCCATCTCTTCTTTAATAAGGCCATCAATTAAGTGCCCTACTAATTACTATTTACAGTACCTCTGCCGCCTCTCTCTCTCTCACTCTCTCTCTTTGTGTGTGTGTTCAAACCTTCGTCGACCTTTATTTGTCTGGCTTCATATATATAACTGGAGTTCCATGCAGACATCTCAAGCTAACACACACACACACCGCTTCACTGACGAGTCAAATGATGCAACACACACACGCAGAGTGAAGTCCCCATCCTCTGCTGAATCCAGATGTCAGCAGCAGCAACCATGGTAACAAGTTAGAGAGGAGTGTCGAGATTCACAGCCACTTCACACCGAAACATCATTAATGTCATTCTCCCCGTCAGTTTTCTCCTCTCGCTCCTCCTCCTCCTCCTCTTGTGCTTGGCTTTTCTCTCATCCATCTGTCTCTCTTTCTCTCTGCTGATGACTCGGAAATACCTGGTTACCTCCCAAATCCGGTGTGTGTGTGTCTCCCCATGTCTTGCTGTCTTGCGAGGACTAATAACCGACCATCTTTGCATCCCGGTGCAACCCACTGGATCCTCTCATGAGAAATGAATGATCCTCCCAATCAACACGTGGAATCTCTGATTCACTGATTTTCTTCTTCTTTGCAGGCGAGTGCATTCCTGCTGAGCTCCGGCACTCCTGCCTAAATAATGTTTTTGACTTTTTCAAACATAATTTCCATCGTGATATTTCATTAATGCGTGAGATGGGCAGCTGACTCTAATTAATGCATTAGCATATAAAAAAATGCTCTATTCGTGAATTCGTTGCCGAGCATTTCTTCCCAAAATTGAGGAGTTTGGGGCGAAATCATAGATTTAAAAAAACAGCAGTTTCACATATAAGTACTTATCGTACCTGACAGATAAGAAGATATTATATTCTGTTTATGTTTTCATGAACTGCATCCTTTGCCAGGACAGTACAGCCAGTAGATGATGGGTTTTCCAGAGGTCTCTGGTGGTCGAGGACAAGGGGAGACGAGGTGATGGGGCTTGGGTGGTAAATGGTGTTACAGCCCCACCTGCTGGTCACAAGCAGTACAGCGGGAACATGGTACTTCAGGAAGGATTAAGTTTTGAAAGGACAATATCATTAATGTCTCCCATTCGCCTGTACTATTTGAAGAGGTGGCCAGTGAACCAAGACACCAACACTGGATTTAAACCAGCAAACAGAGTGGAACCCTCCCAGGCCCTGAAACCATAGTGTTTGTATTTGTGGCCAAAATTATAAAGGCGTCGGTCCTGTAGTCCTCTCGGTTCTTGACCAATCAGTGACACACAGCTTTAAACAGGCCTTTCCCCTCCCAACACCACATGCTCTTTGGGATGTGTGAAACTAACACAGGACTTTACCTTAGTCTGGTTACGCAACCTACAGACTTAACCAATGCCAAACATAGGCTACTAGATAACATGAGAAACAAACTTATTTTACTATATTTTCCTAAGCCTAACCAAGTAGTTTTGTTGGATAAGTAAACTTAAAAATTAAGTATGCATAGGTTAAAAGTTAAAATTGAAAAGAAACTGTCCATGTAACAAGCATCATCTGTACATTTTCTGTGAACACAGAAGTTTATTTTGAAAAACCTCAATGCATGCAATGTGCAGAAAAAGTACCTTTCCTATTAACATGGACATTTATTTTGAAAAAACTATGCATGTCACCAGGTTAAACTGCGTTTCCTGTGAACATGGAAATTTATTTTGAAAAGACTATGCACGTAACCAGATTAAACTGTGCGTTTCCTGTGAACATGGACTGTGTGTGTGTCACGATGCAATCAGATTATGCAGGTTTCATCAGATACAATTTTAAATGTCAACTCCTATCTTCATCCCGACATATTAGATCTGCGAAATTAGACGGCACTGTTATCTGAGCACATGGCACGTCGTGCTCAGATAACAACGTTGTTCACTTTCAGCAGCGGCACACTGAAGGCCTTAGTGTTCCTAAAGAAAAGTGTAAAGACTACATTTCATGTCATGGCATCTTCACCTCTCCTACTGTATCTCCTCCTACTCTAACCCTAACCACCATCTTTAAATAGCTATCACTCCTTTGGAAAACAGCCCTGCGCATCTTCCCCAACGCCACCATCTACATTCCCATTATTAATTTCCCCCCCACTTTAGTACCCAGAAAACAAGCACACCTCAATCAGCTCAACACCACTATTTCCACCAAATATCACCTTTTACCCGAAGTCAACCCCCTTCTTTTTCAGGTCAACACTAGGGACAACATACACTGGTACTGGCAGCAACAGTTAAACTTATAACGGGGGAGGAATGTGAGCACACATCTCCCCCCACATCCAACATAACCAACCTCTGCTCCGTTCTCTCCCTCACGCCTACACAGCTGGAGATACTGGAAAAAGGTCTCACCTTCATCCCCACAGCCAAGCCCCCCACCCGATCGGAGCTCAGGGGGGATCTCCACACCTCTCACGGGAGGCTGAAGCTGCCGGACCACTTCTGGGGAGCCCCGAGGCGAGAGCCTGTCCCATTCACTGGACCGTCCTACTGGGAACCACACGCCAACACAATGAATAGTTCTTCAGGACAGACATAACTACATATTAGAAGCTAATAGACAGTTAAATAACAACACATATTATGCACCACTCACGCAATCACTACAGTGAGTAACACAACAACTCATTAGAGACATTACACATAGCCTACATGACAATCATCACATCAACACAAAACAGAAACACTACCTGGACGGTCCACACACACACACACACACAGCCACACAGAGACAGGAAGCTCATAGCCGCTGTTAAGAGAAACTCACACCCTCCACCATAACCATGTTTTACTCCAATGAGAAAGCCCTCTGAAAGCCTGCATTCCCTGCAGGCCCCAGGTTCAAACCCCCCTCAAGGCTTTATTTAGCTCCTCCGTCTTCATCTTGTGTTCTTAATAATAAATAAAAAGTCTGGGGGGCAAATGAAGCTGCGGAGAAATGTCCAGTACTTTTGGGCTCACTCTGCAACGTATATCCCACACAGCCATAGATAAAGTAAATAGTTGTGAGTTTAGTTGTTTCGTTTTTATCGAACAGAGGTTGTTTTGACCAGAGGTTTAGTTTATACCGCTTCATAGTGACCAGTTACTATCGTTTTAGAAATACTACCTTCTGCAGTTTACGAGCAAACGGCAACAGGAAGGAGGTGTCCTCCAGCTTCCTCCCGAAGGCATCGCCACTTTAACCGCACGACCGACGCCCGCCGTCCCAAATGTGGAGCGATGTCGTTACGAGCTATCAGCGCGTAACACATTTTAAATCTGTACATGTTGGTTTGTTATTCTCGAATGATATTATAATGATAAATGTGAGCAGAACCCCATTTTTTTGTATGTCATGCTCGTGCATTTTCATTTCTAGGTTACTCGGTTGGCCTTCCACTAAAACCACACTTTCAACATTTTAACTAATCTTACAAAATCGTACATTATTGACAAAAACACACGATTTCATATATGTTCATTGCTACATCCAAGAATTTGCTTTTTAATACCTGCTATTAACAATGTGTGCCAGAGTTCATCTCTCAAATGCCACACTGTCATCAATAACCAAATGTGCTCCAACGAATCCACTGAAGAGGAGAACGTGACAGACTGAGCCACATCACTACTGGCAGAGGGAACATGTCGGGAAACAGGCTGACCAATCACAGAGCCCGGACGGGGGACTTCTGCAGCACTGTAAAAGAATGGAAAAGCCTCAAACGGCCCAGAAGTCAACATGTGGTCTTTGTGACGTTTTAACATTTTTATGGAAGGCAAAATGTCCCCTCTGAGACAATAAAGCAGGAGTATTCAACTAAAATTTAAAGAGGTCCAGTTAGAGAAGTTTTCTTGAAGCAAAGGTCCAAAAGATCATAATGTCTAACTATTTAGTGTGATATATATTTAAGTATAGTCTTGTAGTTGTATCAACATCTGCATGTAATCAATACCTGTCAAATGAGTTTGCAGTACGATCAAACACTTTTTAACAATATTTATTATCACGTAACATAGAACTGGACATATGTATAATGTTCTCTCGTGAACTAAATAAAAGTAGTGCTGCATTTTAAAATAAAATAAATACAAAGTGAAAATTGTGCATGTTCAAATAAAGTGGTTAACTTCAGAAAAATAAAATAAAGGGAGGAAAAGCTTAAAACTTGTTTCTGTTTCACAGTCTGAACCAATTTTACAGATAATAAATGTCAACACATCTTAACAATTTAACAGTTTTAGAGCATCACTCTTATATCCCATTCCCCCACTTGTTTGCTCAGTGGGAGAAGTGAGCTCTAGCTTGTCCTGACAGGATTTTAAACCTGGGCTTGAATAGAGTCAGGGCCATTCTCATGCACATGTGGAGGTGCTCATTGGTGAGCCTCGAACGATATTTATTTTTGATAAGACCCTCCCTTTGCTGAGCCATCTCACATTATTGTGCAGCAAAAGATCATCAGCATTGGCATCAACTTCTCTGAGGAATTCCCTCAGCATGCGATGCTGGGTGGAAGAGGATGCCCTGTGAAGATTTATCATTTTCACCATTGTATTCATCACCTCAGCATGCTCATCTGACAGGGAGGCACAGAGGACAGATTGATGAATGATGCAATGATAAGCTATGAGCTCTGGATTGTCCTCTTTCAGTCTTGCTACAGCTCCTTTCTCTCTCCCTTTCATAGCACGGGCTCCATCTGTGGCTATTGAAACCACTTGTGTTGGCTCTCTTCCTCTCTTCGTTAACATCCCCTTAATGGCCAGGCAGATATCTTCTCCTCTTGTACTGGTCTGAAGGGGAGTGACAATAACAGGTCTTCACAGAATGCTTTCTAATCTGGTACACTAACAGCTGAGCATTGCCACAGATGTCAGTGGACTCATCCACAGCTAAGCCTACACATGGTTCCCTTTGCATGGCTTCATTTAGCTGGGTTAGCACGTCCTGAGTTAATATCTCACTTCTCTTTGTGGCAGATGATGCTGACATGGGTATTATCTTATCACAAAGCTCTTGTTTGGGTGTTTCCATCAAGTAGTGTTTCAGCGACGACACTCATGCATTCTTTGACAAGCCCTCCATCAGTAAATGGCTTTTTGTGTCGACCCAAAATCCAAGCAACTCTGAGGGAACACTCATGAGCACGTTGTTGGGCCGTGAATGTGTGGCTCAGGATCCTGGTGGACTGGTCATATTGGGCTGTGAGACCACTTATTATTATCTGTGATCTCACTTCAGATTTGAGTGGGTATGTTTGTTTAAAACGTTTATGTTTTGTCTCATAATGGCGTTTCGCACTTAGTGCCACGGTTTCTGAACATATAAGACACACTGGTGTTGTGGTCCCTGTGGGAGGTATGAATAGAAATGAGTCTGTCCATTCCGGATTAAATGCTCTATTTTCGCTGTCCACTTTTCTTTTTTATGTTTCGCTCCCTTTCGCTGTCTCACTCGACTTTTTCTCATCTTTCTCCGGCGCAGTCGTCTGTTTCTCTCCCTTTGTTTTCTACATGTATCGCTATCTTTCTTTTTCTTTCTACCGTCTTTTCATGTGTAACCTGCCTCTAACTCTCTCATCTGTCTGCGCCGTCTGTCGAGAGACGTAATGTTTACCACCGAGAATGCATAGATTTGATTGGCTCAGTTGTGTCACGTGGGAGGGCTTAACTCGCATGCAATTGGTCTGTGCGTTTCCTCATCCACTAAACCACTACCGTAAAGACAGCAGAAGCTGCGCCGGGCCGCCGGTTACAAATAAAAGCGCCCTGTCAGGTTTTAAATCATAACCTTCTGTTTTGGCTGGCGGTCCGGGTCCGGGTCCGGGTCCGGACGGCTTCTGTGCCCGGACCCGGACCGCGGTCCGCCAGTTAGTGACCTATGCAATAAAGTTTACTCTATCCATCCATATAACTTTATACACTTATTTGCATTCTACTTTATATTTAAAAGAGGCACAATTCCTCTTTTGGCACAACATTTGTTAAAATACCCCCCAGACAATTGTTTTAATATTAAGCGTAACACTAAAGGTGAGTACAGCCCTTCTGTCCTACACTTATGAGAAATAAAGCTGCAGTTTACCTTTTGGACACTAGATGGCAGGAGTGAGACACCACTGCAGAGCTGACGACCTGCTGTTTGCAGAACAGTTTACCTGATTATGACCAAATAATATCTGTGGTTTGTCCTTTAATCGTGTTTTTGTTAAGGTGTTGAACATGAGAGCGATGGATTGGTTTAGCCGAGTTCGCTAATAATTCAAGGTTCAATGTTGATTTATTGTTATTGTGCAACGCAGAGTTGCATAACGACACGAGAAACACACAAGGTCATCCCCTGTTCTTAAAGTAGCACCAAGTTTAGAAGAGCTGGAGTCAGAGGGAGCAGAAGGAAGAGTCTGAATGTTTGTGGTGCAGATGTGAACACAGGAGGCCTGTGGACACAAAGGAGCCGAGCAGCAGACACAAGCCCCACAAACACACTGTTCACCATGACTAACGGCAGGAGGTCGCCAGTTGTCAAGGCAACCAGAGGTCCTCGGAGGCAAACAGGAAGTGGAGCGAGAAACAGCAACTGAAACAGCAGTCGAGTGGTTCGGTTAAACCGGAGTGAGCGGAGTGTGTGTGTGTGTGTGTGTGACGAGGAGACGTCTGCTCTGAAAAGAAGCTGAACCACACACAAAATGACTGTTTCCCCCTTACACGTAGCAACTCGCACACCTCAGCAACAAGACTTTTTCCTTGATAGAACCGAGCTCTAACCCCATTTTGTTTTTATTCCAGTAAAATACACTTTTAACCTTTTCGTTTCCTCAACGAACGTACGAGTGAGCCATAAAAGGTGGACTCTGATCTTGGTGCAGCATAAAACGCCACAAAGCCCAGACCCCTCAGAATAAATATAAAAAAGTCTTTATTCAGATTTACATGTTGATTCACAAGTAGTTTTCACTGCGTACAGACAGACACACAGTGGAGTCGTGGCTTCTCTTCTTTGACGTTTTCCTTGGAGACACCTCGGCTTCCACTGGGCACTGATTTGCAGAAAGCAAAAGGCTGGAGCTACATGATCAGTCGCCCCCCCCCCACCCCCCTCGAAAACATTAATATACATCTTGTCGACATCCAGTCTTTGGCTGCAACGACGTCCCATTCACGGACTCTACTTGTAAGTGCACTTGAGTGATTCCTTGCGTTGAAGCCGTCTAGCTTTCTGAGGCCCCGTGCGTCTGCATTAAAAAGGGTCGCTGTGGTTAAAAAGCCTGATGGGGGCGCTGCTGTGTGTGCAGAGCAACGCGCGGAGCGCTTGGTCCTCAAGCAATCAACAGCACACGAGTTGATCGGCACAACTACAAGTTGTGCAAATATCTAACTTCAGGGAGGATGCCTGATCACTATGACAACACTGGCCAAGACTCAAACGTATGGGTGTAAACAAACAAACAAAAGGCAGGTGTTGACAAAACGCTCAAGGAGTGGAACCACATGGACTAAAACAATCAAAAGGCACACGGAGGGAAGCGTCTACTAACAAGTAAGATTCAACGTGTTCCTGAAACAGTAATGTGCGTCCAGTGTACGTCTCTAGTGGTTGGGTTCGAAAACCGTGGCAGATTCCGATTCGTCCTATTGGTTCTCCTGCAGGAACTTCCTGTTTGGAGCTCTGCGAGAAAACAAAAAAAAAGCGGGAAGCGAGGACTGTGCTTTAGCCTGCTAGCTGCTAACACAAGTAGCGTTTCTGATACACTCGGAAGTCATAACTTAACACTACATTTCATTTTATTTATATATCTTTTTTTGGAATAAATTCATATGTTGCTAAGCAATATTGAAAACCATCCAGCTTGCTCTAATAATACTCTGTACAAACACACAGCAAACTTCCATTTTGCGGCCACAGTTCATCGTTCCGTGCACACGTTTGCATTTAAGGCCTCAAAAGAAGTCGTTTATCTTTTGAAGACGTCATGGTTAAGACGTCATGGTTAAGGTGAGGGGCTCGAGAGGATGAAAGAAACAAGACTTGGACTGAGACGTCAACCGGAAAACAGAAAGTTCTGAGCCGAGAAACCGGACTGTGAAAAGAAGAACACAAAGTGACTTAAAAGAACAACAGAACCAGGGTCTTTGCTGATGACGCCGTCCTCTAAACGGCCTCTCAAAACCAGACTGTCTTCTTCTACGCTGTCGCAGCGAGACATTCCCTTTAAATGTGCCAGTTAATAATAACCTCCAATTAAAAAGTGGACGTCTGGAACCCTGAGATTCAGTCTCCTTCCTCCAGACCCAGTGAGCTCCCACACAAACACTCCGACACACACACACACACACACACACACACACACACACACACACACACACACACACACACACACACACACACACACACACACACACACACACACACACACACACACACACACACACACACACACACACACACACACACACACACACACACACACACACACACACACACACGGATGTTTGTCACGTCGAGCGCTCAAGAGCCACAGACTCAATCCCTGAAAGCCTCCTGCGAGTACGTCTGGAGCAGTTTAGATCCAGACACTCTGTCAGAGGCACACGTCTTCAACAAGAACGTCTCTCTCCCTCTCTCACACACACACACACACACACACACGCTGTCTGTAAGGTGCTGAAGCTACACATGCATATGAGCTCTATACATTATTAACGGTGGGAGGCCGAGGATAAAGGAGAACACATGGGTGCATTGTTCAGTCTGTGCGTCCGTCATTCTCTCCGTCTGTTGGCGGGTTACATTGTCCTGAGGTTCCCCAGGCACACACACACACACACACGTGGGCACACGCACGCCATCTCTCCACTGCAGGGGGCCAATCAGGGCTCCAGGATGAGTCTTTATGTAGACGTCTCTGGTGAAGCTGCTTTGTTCTTTAGTCCCACGTGTCATGCTTACGCCGCTCTTAAGATGGCAGCCGATCTGTTCCTTTAAGGAGGTGAGATATGTACAAATAACATTTAAAAAAAACCTTCCTTTGAGGAGCCATTAGTTTGATTGGAGACTGTACACGACTAAAAACAGCAGATGGATACGAGGACGTAGTTTCAAACCTCCACGAAGGCAATACTGACTCAAATAATAACTAAAAGCCACTTTTCTTTCATTACATAAAAGTGGGACATTTCTTTCATTGGGCATAATATATGTCAAAGTGTTTCAGCACAAAGCAGCAGAGGATATGTGACCGTTATGGTTTTTAAAAAGGCCAGATCTTGTCCAAAACGGACGTGGGCGGGGACTAACGGGGTGCGACCATGAATTCCACATGTACCCTTACATGATCCTACCCTCGCACACGTTTACATCATGCACACCCTTCGCAGCCAAACGGGTGCAGAACAATAAACGTCAAGGCGTCACCCGTCAGAAAACTGAGCGAATCCGTCGCTTAGACAGATGCTACAAATATATCAACGGTTTCTGAAGCTCGCCCGGTTCAGGCTCCACGCGGCCTCCCCGTGGAGAAAACATCCGTATCTCTGATATCAGTATCTCATGTTCTGTCGTTCCTATGCCCTGGAAGCAGCGCTGACACTCCCTCGTCCGGGGGTCAGAGGTCAGGAGGGAGTCACGTCTGAGGTTTTCATGATGACACTTGCTCGCATCTCGTGGGTGTGGCTGGCCGCAGCCGACGCTAGAGAGTTCTGTCCGTAGTCCGGCAGCCAGCCGTCGGTGTGGTAGCTGATGAGAGGGGCCGGGTCTCGCGTGCTGGTCACCCTGAAGTTGGGCTTGCTCGCACTGACGAAGCTGGCCATGCCGGGTAGAGGACACGTGGGAAGCCTGAGGACTGATGTGTTGTAGTCCCGCCCCCAGACACTGACCTGTCAGTCAAAACAATAAAAAAAAAAAAAGGAGAAGTAGAAGAGTTGCGTAAGCAAAAACACAGGCAGGATCTCCAAAGGCTACATCTCACACATGTTGTGGTAAAACAGCAAATGAACATACAGTAGTGCTGAGTCAGCACCTCTGTGATCCAGGAAATATTACTATATATATATATATATATATATATATATATATATTAATTAATTAAGCCCTAAAGAGGATTTTAATCGTCTTCAACAGGGGCGACACTCCTGCTTCAATAGGATTGTAAATGAGCATTTGAAATATATATACTGTATGTATGTATGTATGTATGTATGTATATATATATATATATATATATATATATATATATATATATATATATATATATATATATATATATATATATATATATATATAGCATCTGTCCATCCGGGGAGAGGGATCCTCCTCTGTTGATCTCCTGAAGGTTTCTTCCATTTTTTCCCTGTGAAAGGTTATTTTTGGGGAGTTTTTCCTGATTCGATGTGAGGTCAAAGGTCAGGGATGTCGTATGTGTACCGATTGTAAAGCCCTCTGAGGCAAATTTGTGATATTGGGCTATACAAAATAAACTGAATTGAATATATATATATATATATATATATATATATATATATATATATATATATATATATATATATATATATCGAGAGAGATCGGATTTGAAGTAAATGTTGCTACATTACCCATTATCAGTGGTACAAGTACAGGGTTCTTATCTGTTGTAGTGTGTCTGTTTGTGTGTTTGTCTTGGACAACCTCAGATCAAACTGTTAATGTTTGACAGCCAGAATTCCTGACAAGGCCCTCCCTTTTCTCAAGTCTCTCACAATATTACACACACACACACACACACACACCCTACACCCTACACCCACACCCTGTTTAGTCAGTAAGGTTGGAGCAGGTAAGAACCTGTTTATCCGAAGAACAGAGCAGTTAATAATCCATTCATCACGGTCCTCCATGTATAAGTGTGTATAAAGGGAGACTCACGTCTTTGGTGTCTTCTGTGTCACTGTCTGTGTCACTCCCTGTAGAAATAAAGAATATATACATATATTAAAAAGGCACAGATCAGCAGTTAATACATTAGTATTCAGGACAACTTTGCAACAAGTCATATTTTATCATATCCATCAGGGAGGAAGAAAAATACGTAGATAAGTGAGTAAAGAAGAAATACATTCAAAGCAAAAGAAAAGAAGGGAAACATGGGTAATTGTAAATTGAAGCCTGAGTCTTCAAGCCGTGGTAGCGATGGAGAAAGAAAAAGAACTGAGAGACAAAGTCAAGGAACGACAGATGGAATGATTGCAGTGGCGGAGTGATAGAACCCACTCGGGCCTGAATGACTGGTTGGGGAAGAGTAAAGATGATACACATTGTGATGTGAGATCAACAGAACTCAGGGTGGAAATGTTATTCAGAGAGCATGTATAGTTATGGATCTCTTTACCAGAGAAAGCAGTCCTTTCTATGTGGTACTTACAGTTAACTATATTATCATTAGCGTAATATAAATATTTAAACTGCGGCCAAGTTGCATTTTCTTCCTGTTGTCTGTGCTCCAGCCAAAGCAGGATGTACATGTGCAGGAACTGACTCCTCAGCCTGGGCAGGAAGACCCGCCCAAAGCCAGTCGATTGACATACACACACACACACACACACATACATACATACATACATACATACATATATATATATATATATATATATATATATATATATATATATATATATATATATATATATATATATATGAACAAATGAATGGAAATGTGCATGTAAATGAAATGTATTCATTTACATTTGGTTATTTGTCTATATAATTCCCCTGTTTTTTTATGTATTATTTATTCCTCTTTGTAGTTCCACATTTATTTACAGAACTTATTTTATTGGTCTGGCACTCCTATGACTACAAACTACAAGTCTTACTAAATCAGTGTTTCATTCATGATTGTTGGTTATTTTCAACATTCAGCTGATTTGCCAGAGGACGCGGACACTTTATGTGGATGTTGTAATCGGCGATGAATGTCAGATATCAACAGTTCATGTCACCACCAGATTGTGGTTCAGATGTTGTTGTTTACACACACACACACACACACACACACACACACACACACACGGTGAACCATGATGTGTGATGTTTATGCGTGTGTTGTCTCACCGCCGCATGAAGACACGGGAGAGATCTGGAGTGGGTACGAGTGGGAGGAGCTCACAGTCTGCTCTTCGTTCTCAGTGGTCACTTCGATCGTCTGACAGACAAATGGCAGCTGCTCGCTGGTGATCATGTGGTCTTCTACTGAGCTGTGAATGGCTACAAATGGGCATACCGGAGCTGTTATGATGGGCCGTATACATAAATTCACTGTGGTGCTGGAAATTAATCATTGATCAATACATCTTAAGTGTGTGGAAAGATCTAGTTACACATCCACCCACTGATAAGATAGAATGATGCTATGATGCGTCTCCATCAGCTATACACACACACACACACACACACACACACAACAGTGTGGAGTTATTCAATAGCTATAGAAATATGAAATAGGCCTCAAAGTGCAGTACGATTGAAAACCCAGAAAGACATTCATGAAGAAGAAAGCTGGAGGAGAACCTGAGGCGCTGTCCGTCATGGTAAACTCTCGTGGCTCCTCTTTGATCACTTCCATTTTGACGATGTCCTGCATGGTATAGTCGATGGGTCCAACACGAGTGTCGGGAAGAGTCCTGTCTGGCGATGGAGACGCTGCCTGCTGTAAAGAGTGAACAGGGCACAACGTGGAGAAAGAGACAGAAAGAGAGATTGATAATCATGTTAATGATATTAATGTTCCAGGAGCAGATGTGTGCTGTGATGAACACATCTGTACAAGCAGTACATGCCAATTAAAACACAGCGTCCCTGATAGAATCACGTCATTACATTTCAACTGTGCTAATGAGAACCCAATTAAAGAGCAGGGATGCAGTGAGCCAGTGCACGGGCATTAGTCAGCTGTATGATCAGGTATTTAGCTATACAAAAATACTTCTAAGTGAGGCTCATGAACAGCTTATTCCAGCTAAGACCAGACCAGGACACCCCATATCTGGAGCATGTTAGGCATGTAAACAAGTAAATTATCCTGCCCAAACTGGACTAAACTTGCCAGCCAAGCGTTTAACAAGCACTCGGTTCACTCCTCAACACATATTTTAATAAGCCGATGTCTTCATGTTTGAATTCAATCCGTTTTTAAGAATAATCTGTGATTCTGTTGGGCTTTCTAGTCTAATGGGGAATTGAAGATGGGCGAGAGAAAGGTTAATATTCAGTACACTTAAAGCAGCCAATTCCATCATTTCATTAATGGAAGTTCCAGCGACTGGTTTTACTCGTGCGTCGCTTGGAGAGACAGAACCAGATGGAGGAGGCAGAAGGCCCGTTTACTGCCTCTTCTGGCAAATGTCTGTCATGTGGGAACCCAAGCCAGAGTAGGTCCTTCATATCAGAAATAACTTTGCTCTGCTTTGGCTTTAAGAAAAGACAGCGCAACGTTTCTCAATCAAATGAAATATTTCTGTGATGCCCAACGTGTCACAAAACTAGGCCTGGGTGAGAAATCAGAAACGCATTATTACGACCCGCTGTGCTAATTATACTGTATTATGTACTAATTATACTACTGAAGCCGTTTCTTCAGCAGTGCTACCGCAAATAAAACATTGCTAAAGAAGGGTACGTCGCGTGTGAACGTCCCGTTGAGGAATTTTGTGTTATTGAGCTACTGGATGTCTACCTCTTTATTTCCCTTGGGCCTCCCCTCCTTGTCCGTTTTCTTCTTTCCTAAACGAACAGACGGACAGAAACACACCTCTCACACAACATATCTGGAGAGATCAAATCTGGGAAAGTGAGTGCTTTCTTAACCGCAGCAGCACTCACCTTTCTTCATGCTCCTCTCCGAGGAGGAGAGCATCTTATAGACTCTGAAGGCATTCGTTCCCTTTTTGATGCTCTTGTCCTTCACCTCCTCGATGTCCGGCAGGCTGTTCATGGCACAGCGGAAGTTGGCCTTCCACGTTTTCGGATCCGGACGATCTATGCCTAGCTGGAATTTACCTGCATACGCATGGAAACAAGCGAATCACAGAAGATCGGGTGAGTTCAACATTTGCAATGTTACATTTATTACGACAAAAAAATCTATTTTTTTTCCTTCACAAACACTGTTACAGACAAACCATGACACAAGACTGCGACTTGGTTGTCATTATTATTTACTTTGACAACAGCTGGGATAATTACCACTTTTTTCCCCTCAAACAATTAAAAAAATATAAATATTTTTAAAAACATACCTTATAAAAGAAAAATAGGAGTTATTAAATGTAATAAACACTTAAAACTAGTATTGCTAGTGAGTATTTACATCACCAACAAGCTAGGTCTGAACACTCATCTGAGCTGCTTCCCTAAAGGATATATAAATAAATAAATAAATAATATTTCCCACTGACTATTTCTGACTTTTTAAAGAACCTTTCTAGAAGCTTCCTCTGGCCTAACTGAATGGGAAACTCCTACAACTTGGATCATTTGGTTTTTCTTCCTAAAATCGCAAGATTCTTTGATTTCTACACAGAGAACCGGTGCGGTGTGTGTGGTTCGGCATGAAGATGCGAAACCACTGAAAAAGGAGAACCACTGAGTGTATATGGTTATACTTATTACCAGTATGTATGGCCCATCTCATGAAGAGCGGAGCATCTTTCGCCAGGTCCCAGCCATGACGCGCAGCATGCATCCACGGGATCTGGAAGATTCGCTTTTCCTAGAGACATTTAGATTTGGTCAGCTCTTGAAAAATAATATCAGCCTGTGTGTGTGTGTGTGTGTGTGTGTGTGTACACTTACTTTGTTAACCCATTTGAGTCCTGGTATCTGACAGGAGTCGATCTGTTCCTCCAGCCAAGGTCGCATCCTCATTCTCTCTACTGGCATTGTGTCCTGCGAGCACACACACACACACACACACACACACACACACATGGATATCTATTATAGATAACATGTGTATGTTTGATGACAGATCACATTGGAATTAAATGTAAAACAAGTATTCTCTTAAAGTTTCTATATTATAGTACATTATGAGAATTACGTTTACATCGAGGGAAAAAATAAAACAGGGTAGTAATTACAACAGACAAGAAAACAAATATTGAAACATAACGGCTACTGTGTCAACCAAAGTGAGAGGAAGCAGCCACTTAAAGGAACAGTGCCTGGCCGTCACAGGGATCTATTGGCCGAAAACGGTACAGAATATTTGAAAGTATATTTCTTTAGCGTATGCGGACCTAAAAATAACACCGCTTGTGCCTTCATTAGCTTAAGATGAGGCGTTTCCATCTACATGCAGAGTGAGTCTTCCCTGCACGGAGCCGGACGCCACGCTCCAACGGTAGCCCGGAGAGGACAAACCAAACACTGGCTCTCGATGGGGGCCCTCCATGTTTGGGAGAAGTTTCAGTTGGTTGCAATCTGCAACCTCTCACTAGATGCCGCCTAATCCTACACACTGCACCTTTCAGGTTGGTTTTCATACAAACAACCACCCTTTAAGAGCTAAACAAAAGGAGGGAGACGTCCATCCATTTGATCTGTGGCTGTAAAGATGACACCCCTGCCAGGCCCATGAAAGTGAACTCACTATCTTGACTGCACCTGCAGCTGCGTCGTCCACGAAATGACTGTCTTTGTCCGACTGCGATACATCTTGAATTACATATTTTAGAAGGCGGGGCAAGCGGGTGGACGACAGAAAGAAAGAAAAAAAGAGGGAAGATAACGAATGCAGCAGGTTTTTATCTCAAACAGTGGGCTCCCCTCCCTCCTCCTCACCCCCCCCCTTCGCCACACTTGATTTAAGAGCAAGGTTATGATCTCTGCAGTGTGATCAAAGTCCAGGCAGCCCAGTGAGGCCGACACTCCCCGTGCACGGTGGTTCGAGCCAACGCACTGCCTCCTGACGCCAGAACGAGCTCCCCAACAGGTCAAACAGGGTGACATGGCACAGCATCAAGTGCAACATATTTTCACGAGCCGCTGCCCTGTCGAAGCATCCTGCTGCAGCCAGCTTACAGTACGGGCTGGACCCCATAACCAGCTCTGTGTCATCATGGCTAGACGGGAGTTTGGAAAAAAGTGGGGATATAAATAGTGTGTGCGTTGTAATAGTTTAAATTGTTGAATGGAAAGTTTTTCCAGCTTGACAAGTGAAAACAGAAACAATGCAAAACAACTAATTTTAAAAAAGGTAAGAAAATCCCGAGAATAAGTCATGAACTCGGTGTCAGAGCAACACAGCTAATGGTGTGTGGCGAGGTGTTTATGTTCTGATTGCAGTGAGTCACGTGTTAGTTTCAACAGGTGGGATCGTCGCACGTGAGGAGCGAACTTAAACACGACGTTCAGGTGCGGGTTTCTGACAGCAGGATCTACCGACACCTGCACGGACCCCTGAACACCGCATGAGTAACGTTCACGAGCCGTTCCACTAGCTCCTCGCGTTACAGCTACAACTACTAAACTTTTAGGAACATTTTAAACATTTTAAAAAACAGTCCCTTTAATACGACATGTTTTCGAATATGAACAAAACGTCCCAGCAACATTAGCAGTGACTTCTGGGAAATGTTGTGAACGGTGTTTAGTATTGTAGTCCGCCTGGGGTCACGTCCCGGAGGTAGTTAACCGTCTGGCTGTCCGGTAGTGAGGGAGACCCAAAAAACAAGCAGGAGGCAAAAGTGAAAACAAACGAGTCAACACGCGCGGAGAGAACACCACAGTCCCACTTTCACTTACACGTCGAGCGAGCCGTCACGTCGTCCCGTGGGGACGTCTTGTGCCAGCGCGAGTCAACGGCGTGAATATGCGGAAATGAAAAAAGGTTGTACCTGTTCAGTGTGCACGGCCTGTAGCCTCACGGTCCCGCTGTCACAATCACACGCGCCGCGGGAGTCCGACGAGTTAAAGTTGTTTGTGATTTCGAGTGGTGGAAAAAAGGGAAAGGGCGGCCGTCGTTTATTTCTGTTTCTGTGTCCAGACCGAAAGCAAAACAACGGCTGCTTCGGGAAGTGGGGGCTCGAGCTGGAAATCCCCCTCCTGCTCTCGTGCTCTCGCTTTGGGTCGATCCGAGCAGCGTCGCGGAAGTCACTTGGCTGCGTGCGCGCCCGGACGAAGAGGGCTCACTCTGATTCTATTTCTTGCTGCAACCGACGCGCACCGCCTCTCCTGCTTCATTTATTGAGCACATTCATGAATAAAAAAAAACTAATAGAGTAGTACTAAAAGTAATGTTAGACAGAAGGCTTCATTGGTGTTCCCTGGACAGATGACCCTATATGTATGCACAATTTGAAATGGTATTACCCTGTGTACCTGTGTCCTATATAAATACTACATTTAAGATAAGATAAGATAATCCTATATTAGTCCTGCAGCAGGGACATTCACAGCATATAGTAAATGAGATTGTTTTAAAGTCTTATAAATAAGTAATAAACAGTAAAGAATATTAACTAAGTAAAAAAGGTGAAAAATCCACAATAACTAAAATCTAACTACAAATATTATATGTAGACAAAATTATTTTGTATTGCACGCTGTATTGTGTTATAAATATTGGAGTCACATTGCCACATTAATATTGTCTTGTATGGCAATGAGGTGTTTCTATTTTAAGTAATTTCTGATTATTTTTTGTTTCTGATATAGCTCGTTGAATGTCCTTAGGTTGTTTATTTTTAGATGTAAATATGACATAATTGGCTGCTGTCATACCATTTAGTATGTTTTTGTATTTCCCCCACGCACCCCACTATTCACTATGGAGCACCATAGTTTATGGTATTCTACTTCTACACCATTATTCCAACAAAACATCTTCGGTTGGGTCAAACAGTTAGAAGTGTGATTTAATATTGATAATGTAGTCAAAGTTCAAGAGCAGAGGAGCACATTTTGGGCGGGGGTTCGGGGGAGGGAACCGCCCACTTTTTGGATCGTTCTCTTTGCAAGCATAGACGATCTTTGAGTTGGATTTCATTTTCACTTCCTCTGCTGTATCTCCTCGTCCCCTCTATTTTCTGCACGGCTGCTGCTGGAAACGAAACAAGAAACTTGAAGCGCGCGTGCGCGCGTTCGTTTGTGTCCTCGTGTGTGTGTGTGTGTGTGTGTGTGTGTGTGTGTGAGAGAGAGATTAGACGGCCCACCTGCAGTTATTTGGAAAGTGCAAATTGTCACTGTATTTGCATGAGTCGAACAGATGTAGTGAGACACGTGGGTTAATTGTTACATTGAACAGTTTCAATCAGGAAGTAGTTTTGGAGAGTCGCAGAAACTGCCCCGTTGCTTTTTCTGATGAAATGTGAACGTGATTGAAAATGCAATTGTATCTGATCTATCACTATTGTAAACATTATTATTACAAAAAAGATGTATAATAATAATAATAATTAATAATGAAAATGTATTCATTTGTGTTATTGTTATGATGTTAAGACCAAAGCTATATTACTTTCTTTGGTAATTTATAATGTATTGTTATTGTTGTTATTATACATCATAAAAGGTAATTGTAAAGGCTTCAAATATATATATATATATATATATATATATATATATATATATATATATATATATATATATATATATAATGTGTTTAGAATGAGTTTCAGTTCCTAGTATGGTGTACGGCTGAAGGACTGCCGATTCATTACAAACTAGAACTACACCAACACGTCTCTCTGGCGCCCTCGTGTGGTCGCGCACACGTTTTGTCCGCTGACTGACAGAAAGCGTCCTTGTGAACTGTGCTTCTTGATGACACTCCAAAAGCCCAAAGCACACCCCGGGCTCAGCGGCGGGTTCGTAGCCCATTGTGAACATTATCAATCAGGACGCACAGACAGGAAGGTGGAGGTGGGATATCTAAGTACATGAGAACGCAGGGGATCCAAGTCCTGCCTCTTTTATCTCCAGGCCTCATTTTGTCAAGATACTTGGCCAAAAAGAGCAGCCCTGATCTACGGTGTAATATTAAAGGTCCTTGCCGGCCGTGTCGTTGATCACGCCGCCCCCTCCTGGTACAGAAGTCCTCCCACGATCACACAGAAAGCCGCTTCAGAAGGCTCAAAATAAGTCGCGCTGTAACTGTGAAGGGGGATGAAGGTCTCAAAGAGGAAATTAATCCTCATCCTCCTACCAGCGTGGAGACAGAACAAAACCAGGACCACACTGGAAATAATCTTTGCTTCATTGTTTTTATTCTCGACAATAACTTTTGTCTGCAATTATATTCACCTTCGCCATTCCCAGTGAAAGGTACACAAACATCCCCGGAGGTTGAGCACAGTATATAGTATATGTTTAGGTAGTACACCAATCAAAAACTACCACACCTACAGTCCATTTGTGACCACCTGAAAAGGAAATGCGCACTCTACTCCAGTACTCACATTGAGAGTATTTATTATGAGCCTTATGATTGTTGGTGTCGCTCGGCTCAGTTTCATCACGGCTACACGAGCGATGCTCCATTTTTAAAGGGACAGTGACATAGTTTCATGCGATGGCCTGATATTTGATCATACTTTGTGCATTTAATGCATTCAGAAACTGTTGAAAAGGCAGACGCACTGCACGCGGTAAGCCCATTGTTAAACCTGTGAATATACATATTGACTGTATTATGTATACGTAGTAAAAATGCTTTGCTTGTGTTTATGTGTGTGGTCACTGGAGCGGGCTGAGTGAAAAGTATTCAACTGTCTATCATGCAACACACTAACAAATCAAATGTTGACAATGCATGTGGGTTCTCCTTGGAGTCACAATAAAACCAATGCTGTCCTGTTTGACATGAACTATGCAACGCACTGCAGTACGAGTGGTTTTGGCCGAAGGAAGTAGAAATCAGACACCTGTGATGGGGAAATAGATACAAATTGAATGAGCGACACCAGTACAGTCCCCCACAGGTCAGACCTTAATGTTGAGGAAAGTAGAAGTCTTTGGTCAGCATGGAGACGATACAGGGGATCTGCTTCTTGCCACTGTATCCGGGCAGGTTGGAGGTGGACTCAAAGTGTAGCGCCACCTTGCGGTTGACTCGTGTCATGATCTGCATCAGCTCCAGCTCTCCGGCGAAACGCTGCAGCATCTCACACAGCGACTGCATGAACCACGAGCCGTTCTGGGTGTTCCTCCACGAGTAGTAGCCTGCAGGAGAGCTTGCTCATTAGCGCTCTTACAACAAGGTGCACGCGGCTTCTATCGCGGTCATCCGCCGTTTACCGGACGGGACGTAGAAGATGTTTGACAGAGAGACGTTCCTTTCTACCGCTTCCACCAGACGTTACCTGGAGCAGTGGAATAGGCGTACAGGAAGTCGGCCTCCACGGGAATCCTCTCCGACGTCTGCGCGTCGACACTGTCGGTTTCAATGAGGGATCCGTCATCCAGGTCTGACCCACGGCACGCCTGAAAAAGGGGGACAAGGAAATCCGGGTGCAGCATGAGCATCAACCGAGTCTCTGCAGACAGGCACACGTGGTTTAGTAATCCACGGCTAGAAGCGGAGGTGGTTGTTCTCGTCTACTCAACTAGTTACGGGCACATTAGGCGGCTTCGGAGCAAATTAGATGCGTGAGTTGTCATGTTGAGCCCGGGGTTCGGACTTTTCTTTACACTCGTACCTAAAATGTTAAACTTCCTTCAGTCGTTCAATAGTGTAATAGTGAATATAATGAAAGAAGTGAAAGCAGCACCAGGGTAGCGCTGCTTGAGCGTCCGTTTGCATACAAAGTGCACCAAATCGGAGAGCCCCAGTTTGGCCTTTAATCTGGCAGAGAAGCGACCGATACGCATCGCGACACGCTGTATTCAAAAGTCTAAAACTACAGCTGAGAATACAACCTGCTGTGTGCCACCTGGATGGTCTCATACATCCCATGTTGAGAAGTCAGCGGACACAATTGCATCACAACGACTTGTTCAACAACAAAAGATGCTGGCTCTCAGAAAAGGGCGCTTACTGCTCCTTAAACTACAAAACAAGCATTTACAAGAGCTAGATGAACATGTACATGTCCACTGGCACAAGTGTGTGTGTGTGTGTGTGTGTGTGTGTGTGTGTGGTATATCTAAAGGGGACATTCGCTAGCTTTAATGTGGATGTCCAGTCAGTGTTGATGAAAAAAAGTCGTAAATTGAAGCGATAGATTCCCCAGTGCAATGCATCCTGGTACATGTAGTCAAGAGGTCTGGGCTTTTTCTGCCATCCCAGCGAGCCCCGAGGAAGTTGTTGCCTCGGTGGACGACCGATACCATCATCACGGATCGGACGTCCACATGTCAGGTGGGGACTTTCCCCTGTGACTCACCTGGATGAAGAAGAGCTTGGGTTTCCCCACCAGACTCCTACAGCGATCTCCTTTGAAGCACTTCGTCAGGTCCTCCAGCTTTTCAAAGCCGTCGGTGCCATATATCACACCCTCTTTTCCGTGACTCAGCAGCACACACACAAACGACGCACTGTCACTGTGGTCCTCCTTGGATACTAGATGCCCACGGGGTGGGAACAGGTGGAAAAAGGGAACGAGGGTCACGATACCGGTCCAGGTGCGGTCTCATTTCAATTTTTATTGCTCTTGAGGAAAGCGCTCGTCCTTTCATGGATGACCACTTAACAAAGACTTGTTGGGAAATCAAAGAGAAACCAAGCTCAGATGCTGCCATCTAAATAAATGTATTATTATTATTATTATTATCTAGTGGTCGCTGCGTGCTCTGCAGTAACGCGGTCGATGTAAATGCAGCACATGCCACCTGATGATCGATGGTCGAGAACCAACGTTGGAACGTTTAATTAAAGCGTGGCCGAGACTAAATGTCGGCTTTTACAACCGCTGGACAAGTTGATTGTACCCGGATATAAAGTGCAATTATCCTGTTAGGGAAAATATGCATATCTCATAATCAAGAACTAATTAGGAATATTTAAAAAAACGAAAAAAACATTGCAAAGCCCATTTTTTCTGGGAGAAATATTCCACAAACCATTTCAATGCCACACAACATGAAATGTGAATGGCTCTAGTGAAGAGTGGGACAATATATAACACTAGTTATCTGTACTGTAAACCTCATTCTTTGAATCCCTGAAGGGATCCTTTAAATTTAACATTTTTATCCAACTGTTTATTACATTGTTTGTGAGGTTACACTGTTGTGTGATAATATCCTCTGTGCGTGTGTGTTTTAGCTGTATTACAAATAAATACAAATACATCTAGAAAGAAGCAGACCTTGAATGAATGAATAAAACCGTAGTTACCACTGCACAACAGTTGTTTCATCTGATCCCCGGTCCGATCGTTGGCCACGGTGACGTTATAACCCAGCTTGGTGAAGGTCTTCATGGCATCGGCGGCATCCACATCCGTCCCGTTCCGAGCGCTCATGGCTGCGGAGACACGCAAAAAACACAGATAGAAATGGTAGAAATGCAGCAGACATACACAATACAATATGGTTATTTATTGTGTAGACTCAGGAGAACTGAGAGTTTAGACTCTCTTGAGAAACAGAGGGGGGGGGGTTCAGGGAACGGTGCCAGGATGAGGTGTAATCAGCCTCAGCTGGGGTCAACCTGTGTGTGTGTCTCTTCCCGATAAAAACAGGAGTAGCGACTGAGGAACGGGGGGAAGCGGGGAGCAGAGCCGACGGAGCGGAGAACCGAAGCCCCCGGGGGAAAGGACACCCAACCCCAGCATAATTTAAAATAATATAAAAACCTGTAAGAACTGAATCCCGTGTGAGGATCACCATTTCCTCATTTATTTGTGCCTAGCTATCATTTTGCAAACTCTATTAAACAATATGGAGAGGAGCTGTGGGGATTTTTCATGGCAGACGTTACTAACATTACCGGTGGCTCTGCTCCCTTCCAGAGTCCAAGTCGGCCACGAGTTGTTTAAAAGAATCTGACCGCACTAACACTATACTACGTAATTAAGCGCACTTTCACTGAGGATCTGCTGTGTCTTTAAATGCCATTATCTCCTTTCCTTTCGTAAAGGGTGGTCCAGTGTACTCTACTAAAGGAGACAGGAAAGGTTGCATTGAAGCACCATCCCTTCCTTCCTGAGCGTAAGGATAATTAGGTCCTACTACTACTACTATTTAGTATGTCCCGATACATTGTATGCCCAAAGCAGTATGCCAGGAGTGTTCTGGTCGCAGCATACCTTTCTGGCTGTTCTGACCCACAATTCTTTGCACAGCAGATACTTTAAGCAAGAGGGTCAAAGTGGAAATTGGATGGTTATGAGGAAGAAGTAGCATCCTGCATGCAACCGTACGTACTTCAGAAGAGCAGCTGCAGTATTTACTGAAATTAAAAAGAAAAAGTATGCAGATTTGGAACGCAGCTTCGGTTCTGAACCTTCCTCAGCAAAATAAAAAGTTCTGTCCCAGCTCAGCACTGGCGCAGCTGAGCCCTCAACACGCAGCATGGTGGAAGCAGGAACCGTAAGAAATGTGGATAACATGACGGGTTTTCACACCCGTGGACATCTTCTATTTGCTGTGTAAATCAAGCACCGACTAATGTTTTTTAGAGAGTTATTACATCCACAGAACATTTGTGTGTGTGTGTGTGTGCCAGCAGCTGTAGTTACTTGTGCTACTGTGGAAGTTCTTATTGTTGATGATCAGACAGGTCCCGATGCAGGGATAGTCCATCTTGTAGAGGTACGGGTCAGAGCCTGCTGTCTTACTGATGCTGTCCATCTCCTCTGCATTTGACCTGAACATGGACACACACACACACATACACAGATTTGTAAATACACTGTGCAATGATTTAAAAACCTGTTTGCAACTCGTCAGTGACTCTAAGAGGTCAAAGGGCACAGTGTGATCCAACGCCACCCGTAGGAGAAGACAGAAGACAGAGCGGACCGCTTCGGGCACATAATGTCACGAGGTGGTCAGACAGTCATCCGTGTACAATAATTACCTCTTTGCAAAAAATGACAGTGCGTCCACAGTGTCCCCGCCACTCCGCCGGTCTCCATCAGCCATGTTCCTGCAGGCATTAAACAATCAGACCGTATTAAAAGTGGCTCTACATCCCCCCCCAACATAAATAACAACATCTTCCATTCCCTGGGATCCAGCACTGTGCACGCTGGCAAAGCATAACAACACAAAGCAGTTCACTCTTTTCTGAACACTTTGGCTGCTTGGTTGTTACACACTCGGTGTTTGAGTGTGTAACACAGGAAGTGCTTTACATCTTTCAAGCAAAGCGCCATGACAACGTTAGCCCGAACGAGACTGGATTCCTTGAGGCCGCTGAAGATATTTATATAGCAATAAAAACTGATAACGCTAAAATATTGGCCATAATAATAATAATAACAATAAAAATAATAATACAAATAAGTTACATATTAAAACTATTACAGAAACAACAATCCTGACATGGTTGCTTTAGATTTGTGTTACTTTCTTAGATGAAGATTAGAAAAGAAAAGAAAAGCTGTAATACGCATTTGTCCTTTGCAATTTGGGTGAAGTAATCCTTTAAATGGCCGACATGAAATTTGGTTCAGGTAATCTGACACAGGATGCTGAAATCATACAGCAGTTTTACACAGATTCTACAAATATAAAGAGGTGGCACTTCCTGGAGGTTGTTCACATCGTGGTTAGGACGGTTAAGACCGTGTGTGGAGAGAGTTTATAATACCTATAATCCATACAATCTTAGTGTTAAACGGTCATATATTTTACTAAATATCTGTATTGTGCTATTATACCTAAAGTAACTGCCTACAATAAATACAGGGTCCAATATTGATTGAAATTGCTGTATCGGGTATCTTTGACAATGGGACTCCGTTATATAAATAAATAACAAATCAGCACATAAATATTGATATATTTATTTGTTGAATGTTGTTCTTTCTCTTTGTTCTCCCCGGGCGCTTCACTGCAGCCCACTGCTCCTTAATAACTAAGGATGGGTACAATGCATACAAGAATTTCCCCACGGGGATGAATAAAAGTGTACATTTCTTTCTTTCTTCAAAACTCTTCTAGAGCGGTGTCTGGCGCCGGCTCCAGACAGTGACGTGCATAACCAGTGGCGGGATTTCCCCTCGGGGAGGGGAGGGGTGGAAGTGAGCAGAGCAGGAGAGCAGCAGGGGAGAGTGTGTGAGTGGCCTTTCAGGGGTATTTTCTTTGTAGATAACACTTTGGTGTTGTAAATAATAGTTTTAGTATTGTTTCATTCTCATTGGCCCACTTTCCTGTCTCCACAAACACAAAGAAGGACACTGGGAAAAGAACTGACAGAAGGGCCGACAGAAACAGTGTTTCCCTGGATGTGTGAGGAGTTCTGTCACATCTCTAAAACGCCTGGACATGGACCAATAAAACAGCCTGTAACATGGACACATATAACAGCCTGTAACATGGACCAATAAAACAGACTGGGGCGACGGGTCATATTCCAACAGGACAACGACCCGAAGCACACAGCCAAGATAACAAAGGAGTGGCCCAGCCAGAGCCCTGACTTGAACCCGATTGAACATCTCTGGAGAGATCTGAAAATGGCTGTGCACCGACACTCCCCATCCAACCTGATGGAACTTGAGAGGTTCTGCAAAGAAGAATGGGAGAAACTGCCCAGAAATAGGTGTGCCAAGCTTGTGTAATCATACCCAATAAGACTTGAGGCTGTAATTGCTGCCAAAGGTGCTTCAACAAAGTATTGAGCAAAGGCTGTGAATACTTATGTACATGTTATGTTTTCGTTCTTTATTTTTAATACATTTGCAAAAAACAGTTTTCACTTTGTCATTATGGGTTGTTGTGTGTAGAATGTTGAGGAAAATAATGAATTTAATCCATTTTGGAATAAGGCTGTAACATAACAAAATGTGGAAAAAGTGAAGCGCTGTGAATACTTTCCGGATGCACTGTATAACAGCCTGTAACATGGACCAATATAACAGCCTGTAACATGGACCAATATAACAGCCTGTAACATGGACCAATATAACAGCCTGTAACATGGACCAATATAACAGCCTGTAACATGGACCAATATAACAGCCTGTAACATGGACCAATATAAAAGCCTGTAACATGAACACATATAACAGCCTGTAACATGGACCAATATAAAAGCCTGTAACATGAACACATATAACAGCCTGTAACATGGACCAATATAAAAGCCTGTAACATGAACACATATAACAGCCTGTAACATGGACCAATATAACAGCCTGTAACATGGACACATATAACAGCCTGTAACATGGACCAATATAACAGCCTGTAACATGGACACATACAACAACCTGTAACATGGACACATATAACAGCCTGTAACATGGACCAATATAACAGCCTGTAACATGGACCAATATAACAGCCTGTAACATGGACACATATAACAGCCTGTAACATGGACACATATAACAACCTGTAACATGGACACATATAACAGCCTGTAACATGGACCAATATAACAGCCTGTAACATGGACCAATATAACAGCCTGTAACATGGACACATATAACAGCCTGTTTCATGGACCAATATAACAGCCTGTAACATGGACACATATAACAGCCTGTAACATGGACACATATAACAGCCTGTAACATGGACACATATAACAGCCTGTAACATGGACCAATATAACAGCCTGTAACATGGACACGTAAAACAGCCTGTAACATGGACACATATAACAGCCTGTAACATGGACACATATAACAGCCTGTTACATGGACACATATAACAACCTGTAACATGGACACATAAAACAGCCTGTAACATGGACCAATATAACAGCCTGTAACATGGACACGTAAAACAGCCTGTAACATGGACCAATATAACAGCCTGTAACATGGACACATATAACAGCCTGTAACATGGACCAATATAACAGCCTGTAACATGGACACATATAACAGCCTGTAACATGGACACATATAACAGCCTGTAACATGGACCAATATAACAGCCTGTAACATGGACACATATAACAGCCTGTAACATGGACCAATATAACAGCATGTAACATGGACCAATATAACAGCCTGTAACATGGACACATATAACAGCCTGTAACATGGACACATATAACAGCCTGTAACATGGACCAATATAACAGCCTGTAACATGGACACATATAACAGCCTGTAACATGGACCAATATAACAGCCTGTAACATGGACACGTAAAACAGCCTGTAACATGGACCAATATAACAGCCTGTAACATGGACACATATAACAGCCTGTAACATGGACCAATATAACAGCCTGTTTCATGGACCAATATAACAGCCTGTAACATGGACCAATATAACAGCCTGTAACATGGACACGTAAAACAGCCTGTAACATGGACCAATATAACAGCCTGTAACATGGACACATATAACAGCCTGTAACATGGACCAATATAACAGCCTGTAACATGGACCAATATAACAGCCTGTAACATGGACACGTAAAACAGCCTGTAACATGGACCAATATAACAGCCTGTAACATGGACACATATAACAGCCTGTAACATGGACACATATAACAGCCTGTAACATGGACCAATATAACAGCCTGTAACATGGACACATATAACAGCCTGTAACATGGACCAATATAACAGCCTGTAACATGGACCAATATAACAGCCTGTAACATGGACACGTAAAACAGCCTGTAACATGGACCAATATAACAGCCTGTAACATGGACACATATAACAGCCTGTAACATGGACCAATATAACAGCCTGTTACATGGACACATATAACAGCCTGTAACATGGACACATATAACAGCCTGTAACATGGACCAATATAACAGCCTGTAACATGGACCAATATAACAGCCTGTAACATGGACACGTAAAACAGCCTGTAACATGGACCAATATAACAGCCTGTAACATGGACACATATAACAGCCTGTTACATGGACACATATAAAAGCCTGTAACATGAACAGGTATCGCTCTCGGAACCGGGACAGATTAGAGTTGGATCGGAGCAGCCGTAACATCCCGTTCAGTTATGACGTAACGCCCGCTCATAGCGAAACCCCAATGAGGAAGTCATTAACGCATCCTTCACCCTTCATCCTCAGGAGCGGCTGCTCCTACGGTGTTCGGACCCGGTTCATTAGCATCGTGTAACCCACCTGTGTAACCCACCTGTGTAACCCACCTGTGTAACCCACCTGTGTAACCCACCTGTGTAACCCACCTGTCACATAGATGTTATAACGACATGTCATAACATGTTCCACGCAGCACAATCAGGGTGTACCGTTCACTTGCGCACCGCTTTCTGTACAAACTGATTGTGCGAATTGGTCCAGAGGCCGATGCACTTGAAGTGTAATATGTACAGCTAACTTACGTTGATTTAAACATGTCATTTCACGGACCGCCAGCCCGTATGTATCTTATTCAGGAAGCAACGTTACATTACAATGACTAGCTCACGGGAACCTAGCGAGAAGTGTCGAAACACATCAAACGTCGGTTACGTTAACGGACGTTACCTGTAAAGGAAGCTCGCGCAATGAGCGCGTCTTCACCTGTCCTGTCGCCCTAACTTACAGGAAACGAGACAGTCGTGTCTTCGTCTTCCACTTTGTCAAAGATCATTTTTGATAATGATTTCTTTCTTTAATCGCAACAATAAACGTACCTCTTTCGGTGGTAGAAATAGCCTGGTAATGGTTCAAGTCCCCGTCCGCACTGTGACTTCAAGGAAATGTTGTTCAAAGTACAGGACTGAAACTTTCAGCCAATCAGGGACGCGGCTCCCCGTGTGGGCGGGTGGAAGCGTAAAATCCCTGAGGCGCACCTTGACCAAGGGGAGCAGTCGATTGGCTTAGAAAACTGTCAGGACCCGACAATGTTAAAAGAGAAACTGAAAACCCAGTATTTAAATACACTAAAAGTATTGAACTCGTACAAGGGAAACAATTTGACTACAAGCATTCAACATCAAACCAGTTTATTTGTACTAACAGTATTGTTTATTTTTTTATCTGGATGGGCAGGAACTTTTTTGCATATATACATAATAAAATCTGAACCACAACATTCAACCCAAAACGTGAAGCCGGATTAGGCTTTAAAACGGCCTCAGTGTGGCTTTGTGTCGTCTTTGAGCCCTTTTGACATTTTGAGTAAGGTATGGCGTGGTGCGCTATTTCAGAGTCTTTTGCTGCTTTCTGGTCACTCCCAGCGGAGGCTGTGCGGTCTGAATATGCTTGGTCTCCAATAGCAGAGCAGGCAAGCTGGACGCCCCGTACTGGAAGGGAGGAGGAGAGGAAGCAGTAGGTCAAAAAGCATCTAATTAAGAAAAAAGTAGTTTCTATAGCTTGTACCTATGGCCAAGACACAAGTAACCATACAATAACCAGGTTATGATTTCCATTATTTTTCAGGTCAATATTCACCTGAATACAGTGAAGTGAGTGTGTGTGCGTGTACCATCTCTTTTTCTTTGGGGCGTTTGTGTCGGTAGTCCAGGTATCGTCTGCTGAGCTCTTTGAAGTCCTGCAGAAAGGCTCGGCCTCGTCTCAGATCGGCCAGCTGGACCTCCAGCTCCGCTTTCTCCTTTTGCATCAGCCACGTCTGCCTCTCCGCCCTGACCGCCCACACACAGCGTAAAGTGATAAACGCAGGATGATAAAGCAGGTCGGGGAACAGAGGTTGTTAATAATAGATTTTAACACTGAAAATACAATTTTTTGTGTGTTAATAGTGCATTTAATGGATGTTTTAATGACTAATGACTTTTTTAAAAGACCTTTAGTCTATAGACAACTGGTGTGCGCCTCTCACCTCATCAGCTCATGTTTGGCATCCAGCAGTCTCTGTGTCTCTGTGCGGATCGAAGAGCCCACCTGACACACGCCAACAAGAGCGAAAGCAAAAGTGAGTCCAGGCTGCTATGAAGCGGCCTGGTGTTGTGTAACATGACGAGGAGTCTGCTGGGGGCTCTACCGTGTTCCCCTCCAGAGTGAAGCATGTTGATGAAATGACAGAGCTTCACCAAACTCATGATCTTGAGGCAGAAATAAACTCTCTGCAAAAAATGACATGGCAATCCGTCCGGTGGCTTCACTCAAAACCACAAAATCAGAAGAATTCACTTTTTTATGGTGAATATGAATGTCATCCAATAGCTGTTCAGATATTTCCGTGTGGACAACACCCGGAAATGAGTCAGAGTGGCCAACGGCTGGTTGCTATAGTTACCTTGGCGTTTTCTCTCTTTAGAACCTTGAACTCCTTGGAAGAAGAGATCTGTAAAAGAAAAAACACCAGTGAACACATTATGACATGAATTAGTATTACAGTATAAATCATTGCTGACTTGATCAACACCATGATGATGTCATAGCGCCATATTTCATGGGGGACACTTTGGGAAAAGGTGGTTACAGGTGGTCCCCTGATGAAGTTGAGTGTACGTACACTAGTTTCTCTTCTTCTGGTGAACAAAAAGTGAGTGAGAATCTCAAACTGCCAACCGGAAAACACAGGTTCTCCTTTTGCTTCAACTCCTCGGCATCACAAATCAAGTAGAGTTGGTGAAGTCTCACCTTTTCTAGCAGTTGCTCCTTCACATTGGAGGAGAACGAATCAACGGCCTGTTTGACTGCTTTAGACTCCACAGACTCTCTGAAACACACACACACACACACAGTAGTTACCATGGCGTGTATAGTATGGAAAGGTTAGGTCACAGGCTACTTGTTCAGGTGTCTTAGTTTACCTGTACTGGTCACAGAACTCCAGGAAGGCATCCAGCACCACCTCGGACTCTGTTCCTCCACCTCCATCACGTCTGCTCCTCCTCCGTTTCTCTCTGCGGGCCTCCTCTGGTTCTGCAGAGGCACTGCCTTCACACGGAAGTTATGTGGTTCAGATTTCAAGTAGAGTAGTTCAAAAAACATCTTTCTCTTTGCAATAAACTGTTCACCCAATGAAATATTTACAAAACACAATTTTCCGTTAGAATGATTCAGCTGAACTTAGGATATGAAACATTGGGTCCATTTCTTGTACATCATGTTGTATAAAAATGAAATAGCGTATAAAGACAAGACAACCTTTAAAAGTCTGGTTTATGCAAAAAAGAAAGGTATAAATACACCGACCAACAACCAAGAAATCGCTTTCTGAGAGTTAGATGAGAAGATTGATAGTTTAAATAGCGGTCAGCTTAGCTTAGCATTAAGACTGGAATTGCTAGCCTGGGTCTGGACATCATGCTAAGCTACGCTTACCATCTGCTGGGTTCATATCGAATGCCCCGTGTTCTTATCTAACCCTCGGAGGGAACAGGACAAACTGTCCTTGAACAGGGTTGCTGCTCATCTCCCTGACCTGATGAAGACGTTCTAGATTTCGGCCCCTTGGACGAAGACTTTCTGCTTTTTCCAAAACTTAAAGCCGTGGCCTTCTTCGGACTTGGCTTCTGAATAAACAACATGAAGACAAAGACAAATACAGAGTTGAACACAAACGCTACGTTTCTGTGGATGCCCAGTTCTTGGCTGCAACGATCTGGTGAAGTCAGTCCATACCCAACTCCGATCTTCATCTTCATCCTCCTCCTCCCCAGAGGACAGAACTCTCTTATGGGCAGCGTCAGGTTTCTCCTGGAGGAAAAAACAAACAAAACATTGCCTCGACATGTTCTCAACGAGTCATCCAAGAAGTTGCCGTGACCTTATTAGCATAACTGTGGCATTCGTCGTTCACTTCGTTACCTTCGGCGCAGCGTCACTGGACTTTCCACTTCCTGTTTCACTCCCTCTCTTCTTGCCTTTCTTCATCTGCTGATTGTCCTCCGGCCTTGTTTGGGACACAAGAGACAAGAGGAATAACTTGATGGGAAGAAAGAATATTGGTTAACGGAGTAGAAACGTCCACTGCAAGTATTTATTTACTGGAGATTGTCTTTCTAAAAAGGGCTATTGCCTCTTCTTACTTTTCTTCTGTTTTTACCATAATCATATATACACATGTAATAAATGACTTCAAATGAGTTTCTTTTTTCCTTGCATTAGGGGCAAATTATGAATTGATGAATGTATAAATGTGTCTTGTATATCAGTTGACGTGTTGGTATGTGTATGTAGGTGTTCTCTCCAGTATTAGGAGGATGGGATACAGTTAACCATGTAACGATTCATTACAGACCGATATATATCTGATTCACTAGTATAGTATTCTCACGATGGCTCATTTAATGACAATAACCTTTCATCTCAACTGTTGTGTGCCTTACATCTGTAATGATGATGTTGTGTAAATACCAAGTAAGAAACTGCACTAAATACTATTTTGTTCAATAATGTATCACATATTCTTTTAAAGCAATGTCTTTATAGACCATTCATCATGCACTTTGTGAATTGTTGTTTATTATCCTTATGGTAGACTGAAAAGTGACATCACCTCGTCCCTCCAGTACTTCTCCTGCTCCTCTTTTTCTTCTCCTCTTCCTCCTCATCATCCCGCTCCGTCTCCTTCCTCTTCATGGCAGATCCACGCTGCTTTACAGAGGTCTTCACGGTCTGAGGAATCTCCTTTTTCCCAGCTTTTCGCCCCTTCACCCGATCCTCCTCCGGGACCTTCAGATCGTCCTCCATGGCCGTGCTGTGCAGAGGGTTACCTTGTGGGCGAGACAAACAGTTACCTGGTTAGCACAATGTTGGTGGTTTGACATTCGGCTGGACTCTGGAAACGAGGCAACCGTAAATACACTGACAAGAACACGCGTGAAGAAAGCTGGTTGCCAAGGTTACTGTGAAATCTGCTTTTCTCCCAGACTCACAGACATATTGACTCTGACATGGATTGTGATACAGACATACGGTGTAATGAACTTACCGTGATTCTGCTGCAGCCCCTCGAAAAAGCTAGCTCTGTCAATAGAGGACAGGTTGGGGGAATCGTGATCATTGGATGAACCTTTCTGGAAATGAACGCAACAGAGAAAACAACTCAAGTTCCATAATTTACAGTTTGTCGAGCTTTTTTTATGCAACAAGATGTAATAAATAAAACACAAATACAGGCGCAATGTTGCGTGGGAAGTCTCTGAGTTGTTTTCACAGAGGCAACAACAACAACACCCCGTTGTTATCCCTTTTAGTACTGTTATTACAAATCATAGTGCACTTCAACTGGAATCAAACCAGTGGAGCAGAAGCTAGTGAACAACTCACGTGACTCTCCTGTTGTGGGAGCACTTTGGCTCTTCTGCCCTTTTTGGCACTGTGTAAACAAAAACATCATCACCATCATCCTCATCACTACCCTCCTCCTCCTCCTCCAGATGAATCTGGTTCCTGAGTGGTTGTCCAACTCTCACAGGGAGCCGTTGTCTCGCTTCGTCTAGCTCTGCTGTGTATGTGTGTGTGTGTGTGTGTGTATATATCAAAAAGGCGTAACGTCATAAGGTTAACAAGCAGACCAACGATATAACGTAACTTCACGTTACGGTGAAGTGTGTGACCAACATAATACCGAGTGCCGTGTGGTATAGGTATTGGATGGATTATAATTCAAAATGTATAATTCTCACCTCATTTTAACGAGTAGCTAGCACGTTTATTTTGAACTGTTTTGAAAACTCAAATTGGACAGAAACCGCTTCCCGCAAAATAATTTCCGGACTGTACCATTCCAGATGAACGGGGGGGGGGGTTGGTACAATTTATAACGAATAGTTAGTTGCCAAAAAGAGTGTTTGTGTATTAAACGAAACCGCGTTAGCCTTAATATAATTTCATGGTGATATAGTGTCAATGTAGTTTACCTAGATTATCTGCACCTAAATTATCAAAGGAAATGAAAGCACAACTACCCCGAACAGAAACGCTGAAATGTCGGTCCTACGGAAAGCGCAAGGGTTCAATATCTGTTTTGAGGATTTGTATACATACCTGGAGTAAAGATAATGGGACTACCTACAACTTTATTACATATTTAAATAGTTTTACCTGAACACACAGCCCGGATGAAGCAAAAGACAGATCACACAATGTCTTGATGAATTTTAATTAAAATCTTTACAAAACCAATCTGAGATGATAGTACAAACAGTTATAGCAAGACCATAGTCAAAAGTACATCCAACATTTTTATACTTTAACATTCAGGTTGTGAACAATGTCATTTTGAAGTTCCACCCTTCTTCAGCGTATACTAATAATTTAAGTAAACTGATTCCTTCAAATCTCTTCCCTTCATGTTACCATAAATAAATTAAAAACACTGTCCCTTTGTCCGGAGTGTTCTTCAGTACCTGAATGAATTCCCTTTTTCCAGCTGCCGTTGTTTAGATTATCTTTAATATGGCTCTCTCGGCTGGTTCCCAAGCTCCTAATTGGACCCAAACGTATTCATGAATGGATCTTAGTAAGATCCAAAAAATCGGAGAAAAAAAAAATCTCACCCAACACACTGAAATGTTGAAGTGTAGAGCCGTTTGGATCAACGTGGGCCCCTCAACCAAATTAAAGCCTCAGCTAACCCGTTTCAGTGGTCAGTCCTCTCCCAACCTTTAAATAAAAAGGTGTGTGTGTGTGTGTGTGTGTGTGTAGGAGGTACTGTGTGTTGTTCCTGGCAGTAAAGTCCTGAGATGCTACAGAGCTGCACTTTAATATTTCCCTTTAAAACCATCCATCAAATATGATCTCAAAACAGCTGATTAGAATCAACACGTTATCACAGCATCTAGTACTGTACATAGCATGGGCAAAAACTATTTCATCAATAGACGCATTTATTTTCAGCATAGAATTAATCTGGACCTTCAGAGGCCATTGATTTTGTTCTAGATGCTCTGAATCAAGTTCCATTAAAAGCTACGGCGCTTCCTGTTGCTGTTGTTTCCAGTGTTACGGGCCAAGAGGACGAAACACGCTCCTTGTGGTCTGAGAGGATCGTTTGTTTCCCTGTGTGGACTGTAGCTTGTGCTGCCGTCTTCCACTCTCCCAAAAACCCCTTTAGTCGACTGCGTCTCTGTTCCTCCTCTGTGCCCTCCTGTTCACATTTTGATCCCAGCGTACAGCTCGTCGATCTGGGCTTTGAAGTACTGCCGCATTTCGTTCCTCTTGGCCTTCAGCGTTGGAGTGAGCAGGCCGTTCTCGATGGAGAACAGCTGGGTCTGGATGTAGATGGACCTCACCTGAACGGAGACATGCACACATGTCGGCAGGATGAGGCTGTTTCACTTCCAGGGACACAGTTTGGAGGAACATTGCAGAGTCTACAGGAAAATATGCTTCAAACCGCAGCTTAAATTATGAGCCAGTGTTTTACCTGCTCGAAGGACTTGAGGCCTCCTTCCTTGCCCAATCGCACCATGTCCTCCAAGATGGCCGCCTTGACTTCCTGTAAAGAGAGGTACCTCGGAATGATGATGTCACTTCAATTACCACTATATTGCCACAATAGTATTTGCTGTGGAGTTATGAGATTGCATTTTACTGTACATGTTCATTTAAGTACCTGATATTGTGTATATAGAAGTAGTTCTCCCAGATGAACTCAAGTGCCCCTTCATCTACCCCACCGATCATGTTCCAAATGCGTTCTCTTCGGTTTATTTTAAAATAGATGTCTATTAACTCTATTAAAAGTGAATAATTATTTCCCCTCTTTTCTTCTTTGAGTGAGCACCTTTTGATGTTTGTTGTTCTTTTTGTGTGTTGTACACTGTACCTGAATATCATGTGTACCAAAACTACATACAGTTAAAACATGGACTAAGAAAGTAACTGTCTGAAAATGCATGTTGATTATGTTGTTGAAAACAAAGTAAAAAGTGAGTAAAATATGTTTACAATACTTTCCATCATTCCAAAAATATAGAGATTCTTGAATTGTGTATGGCCCTTTGTTTTCTTTTCTTTTTTTAGAATGTTTGCATTCAGACATTTTTGACTTCTCTGCTCACTGACTATTGTTTAGGGCTGTCCTCGACTAAAGAAATTCTTCAAGAGGCTAACTGAAGGAATCTTGTTGATTAATCGATCAGTTTATTTCATTGACAGATCACAAAGGATCAAGCAAAGGGACCACTTTAAATCCGAGAGATGTGCTCATCACTTCAATGGCAATAAGACATTCGGCAGAAAAACGAATTGACAAAAGAGATCTCAGTTGATGAAGACCCAAACTCCACATTAGTCGACTAAGCCACTAAGAGGGGGCTGCCCTGCTAGTGTTCTCAAATGCAACAGCTGGGGGTGTTTAGATGTTACATCTGCTTGTTGGGAGCAAAGTATTGTGCTGGTAGCAGATTACTTGTTGTGTCAACAAATATATGAAGATCAGCCTTGAACCCCTTTATTTCTCTATTTTTCCAGGGAATACAAATAGATGAAATACAGCTATTTACTACATCATAGTTTCCTTTTGTTTAATCCTTGTAACCCCTAGCAACTACAGAAGTACCCACTGCAGTACATGTATCCCTGGGTTGGAGTCAGCGCTGAACATGAAGAGACTGATTGGTTAACTTAATTATCCGAACAGGAAATGAATTCAAAGTGTGGGCTGTCTGAATACACAGTATACTGTGATCAACCCGTGTAAGGTGAATTACCGCTCTGCCACATAGCTCCCGGTAGCTGCCCTCCAGTCCCAGGGTCCTCTTGGCCCAGCTAGACAGGAAGTCAGGGTCAGGAACCACCACTGCTACCAGACATGCCTGGAGATAAACACAATACCTAAAAGTTAAATGTAGCAAAGGCAGTTAAACAGGAATTATTACCACACACATCCGTGACACACTGGTTGTGTAGAAGTGTGAATGATAAAATGACTCCACTTCTCTCTTGATTTATTCCCTCAGTAAACATTGTAAACGTGAGTTTATGGTCTCAATCTCTATTTCCAAGTCTTCTTCAATACAGCACGATGTTCATTAAGTAAAATATGGTCCATTTAGAGTTAAAGGACCATCCAATGGGGTATTCAATTTGAAGCATGTTTCAATATACCTATTTTGATGTGATCTTCTTTTCTTTTTCAAGAAAAGGTTATTTAAAAAAATCTAAACAACAGAAGGCCTAAAAGAGGTGCATCTCCCTTCCTGAGCTCAAACAAACACACACACACACACACACACACACACACACACACACACACACACACACACACACACACACACACACACACACACACACACACACACACACACACACACACACACACACACACACACACACACACACACACACACACACACACACACACACACACACACACACACACACACACACACACACACACACACCTCCTACCTGCAGACTGTCTCCATGCACAAAGACCTGCGCCACAGCATCGCTCCTGATGTACATGTTCTCTATCTTTTCGGGAGCGATGTACTCTCCCTGTGCCAGCTTGAAGATGTGCTTCTTCCTGTCCACGATCCGCAGCGTGCCATTCTGTCGACGCACATGCACACAGGATTACTATTTCTATCAAATGTCCACAGGCCGTGAGAGATGCGATGAACTTTGGCTGAAATAAATGTGTGTGAAGCCGAGATGAACGAAAGGCAGGCTGATTGAAAAAATAACTTCAAATGCCACTTCTTAACCTACAGGAAGCCATTTTCCAATGTCTCCCGTGTGAAGCCACCCATCTGCATCAATGGCCTCCGCAGTCTTCTCGGTGTCTTTCAGGTAGCCCTGGAACACGTTAGGACCCTTCACACACACCTAGAAACCAACACACACACACACACACACACACACACACACACATATGAGTGACGTATTATTTTCGTAAAATCAGAGTTTCTGTGAGGATGTCCGCTTGTCTTTGTGGTTCACCTCTCCCTCCCCATTTACAGCCAGGTATTTCATCTCGGGCACGTCCACCAGTTTAATGGAGTTACAGGGCAGAGGGGCTCCGACGTGACCTGCGGGCATGAGGTCAAGTTCAGAGTGATCAATCCATCTTCGTATTCATAGCTCAGGGCGTTGACACTTGTTAAACATGAATTAAGGCGCTCCTATTCATTACCTGCGTTCCATTCTCCGGGCATGGTCATGGTGCATCCAGCAGTACACTCGGTTTGTCCGTAACCTTCATAGAACTGAGACAGAGAATAAAACACATGATTATTATTACTGCTACTTAAAACACAGGATGTAGAACCTATTGGGGAACAGATAAAGAGCGTGGATGAGGATGTCTAGAACAGATGGCAGCATTTCTACTCATTTTTAATAACCCGCAGGACAGGTGATAGAAAGAGACAGGATAGCATGTGAAACAAGGGCCTGTGTGTGTGTGTGTGTGTGTGTGTGTGTGTGTGTGTGTGTGTGTGTGTGTGTGTGTGTGTGTTACCTGACAGCCTATTGCAGCTCTGAGGAAGGTGAGGACAGTCGGGGAGATGGGAGCAGCTCCTGTCAGCATGAGACGCACGCGACCTCCGAGGCTGGCCTGTAGAGGGCAGCACACTGCGTTAATACTGCTCCTGCTCCTGAAACTGTACTTTGCTTTTATTGAAGGGAAATATTTACAGCTTTTTATGTGGCTGTAGATCAGTCATCCAAAAAATGTTGTCTATGTGTGTGTCTGTGTGTGTGTGTGTGTGTGTGTGTGTGTGTGTATATATATATATATATATATATATATATATATATATATATATATACACATATATATATATATATGTGTGTGTGTATATATATATATGTGTGTGTGTGTGTGTGTGTGTGTGTATATATATATATATATATATATATATATATATATATATATATATATATATATATATATATACACTGACTTGCTTTTCTGCAAAATACAGGAAGATACCTTAATCGACTGAATTGGACATATCAACCAGCCCCTGTGGCCCCTGACCATACAGTGACATGCAAGGAGCTTCTAAACCGTGCTGCTGGCTCTGTGTACCTGGACCTTCCGGAAGATGAGTTGATCCCAGATGCTGTCTCTCCTCACGATGCCTCTCCTCATCTCCGCCTCCTTCCTCCTGTAGGCGAATCCCAGCAGCCAGCGCTTCAGGGAGCTGTTGGCCTGCCCAAAGATCTACACATACGCAGGCTCACCATAATTATTTAGAACAGCATCGTCATCCTCCTTAATCTCGATGCTACATTCGTGCAAAATGGCGTTTAAGGTGACGTCTTGAGCGTTCACCAGATTCAGGGGCACTGCTGCAACTCGGAGTTGGCACTCCCGTCATCGGCGTGCCCCACCTACCTTATCATACATTCTGTTCAGCAGTCGAGGAACCACAGGAAACACAGTGGGCTTCAGTGTGTTCAGGTCATCTGACAGCAGGCGAATGTCTCCCTGGAAAAAGCCAATCCTGGCTCCATGCACTAGCATCACTCCCTGGCAGCAGTATCCAAAAGATAGAGAGGGGAAGAAGTTAGGAGGTCACCAGAACTTAGTGTGTAGCGAGAGAGAGGTTCACGCACCAGGGCTTTGCGGGAATTTTGATCTGTGTTCGACTAAAAAGGCCGACTATGGGAACTAAGGAGACGTACAATACCTGGACTACTCTCTCAAACATATGAGCCAAGGGCAGGAAGGAAATATGGACATCACTGCAAGACAATGGACAGGAAACCTAAAACACGGCATGCACACGCAGACAGGAAGACAAACACACACACACACAAATCGACGGACAAGAGCCAGACACACAGACAGCAAGGGAACACAGTCAGTGTTAAACGGTTGTACCTCCACCACCCTCTCAAACATGTGGGCCAGTGGCAGAAAAGACAGCATGACATCATCGGAGGTGGTCTTAGCGTACGACTGGAGAGAATAGGGGAGAGTTGATCAAAGTCCCTCGCTCTAATCACACAAACACTCACAACGTTTCATTCGTAATTCTGCCTCTTACAATAGGGTGGCACATCTGGATTCTGACATGGCGGAGGGTTTGGAGGACTTTTAAACAATAAAGATCAATGAACTAACCCCCCTCCTCCTTCTCTTACATTCCTGGCCATGCCGTGCTTTCACTGCATCTCTCTGAGTTCTCTGAGATTCAACAGAAACTGACCATAATATCAAAAATATTTGATCCTTTTTTTAATTCAGATTTCATTTATTTATTCATTGAATCTGTTTTAGGTAAACAAAAAAACAGTTTAGTCAGTTACAGTCGTGTAATGATATGGCTGAAGTAAAGACAGAGTAATTATAAGAAGTTGTATTATTAATTTATCCTTCGCCCTCCACCTACCAACAAGTGGGGGATGAGAAAGAGGAGAAAGAGGTAGAAGAGGAAGGGAGAGGATGAGATAGTGAAGGAATGATAGCAGTAGAGTATGAAGTAGAGAAGGGAAAAAGGAGGTAGATAAAGCAGTAGGGGATGAAAGGAGGAGGTAGATAAGGGAAGAAAGAGGTAGAGAAGGCAGTAGGGGAGGAAAGGAGGTAGAGAAGGAGAAGATGAAGTAGAGAGGTAGACATGGAGACGGTGAGGGAGAAAGAACGAGGTAAAGAAGGAAAGTAGAAGGTAGATATAGATAGGAGGAGAGGAAGAGGGAGAGAAGGTAGAGAAGGAGAGGAGGTGGAGGAAGAAAGGTGGAGGTAGAGCAGGAAACCTCCTCCTTTGATTTAAATCCTTCACACTCACCTCCGTCATCCTGATGAAGGCCGAGCAGTTGGACACAACATTTCTATGTGTCAACATAGCTCCCTTTGGGTTTCCTGAAAGTACACACACACACACACACACACCAACAAACGATGTCTTTAGAGTGTAAGTGTCTATGTCATGTCTATTACAGATACTAATGTGAACTATATTGGGTGAAACTCATGTGTGTGTGTCACCTGTTGTTCCGCTGGTGAAGCAGATGAGAGCCATGTCCTCCGGTTGCGGCGGCTTCAGGGAGAAGTGGTTCAAACAGTGCCATGTCACACACGTGACACACACCACACACGTCACACACATCGTTGTCGATTGAAGTATTAACTGGTATTAGATCCCTTACAGGGTGACGTTTACTTACCAATGGCCGCTGATGGTTGGCCTTCCCGATGGCCTGCGCAACAAGAAAAGCACATAGATGAAATTATGGAGGATATCAGGGGACGGAGAAAGTGACAAGAACACATATTGGAATAACAAAACATGACAACAGGAAGGCACCACAATAAGAAACCTAGCAAGAAAACAAGGAATTAAATCAATTGAGACAAAGTAACACAAATAAAGAAAATAATTACAAAACAAGGGGGCAAAAGCGGAAAGATTGAAAGACAATGCAAAGTTATTTTTCTTATTGAGGCAGTTTACTGTTAGACTGTGGTTAGTAATACTGCCCCATGTGGCCAACGATGGCAGTAAATTGTTCATAAATTGGCACACGTTGGTCCTGGTGTTGTTAGCTGTGCACAGGGCATGCAGCTTCAGCACGCCAAGAGCCAAAATAGTTTCTCTTTGTATAGGTTCATTGTTTATGTATGTTGCTTGTTCATTGAACAAAGTGAAAAGTTAATCTTATCATTTTCAGTTTCTTTGTTTGGGTTGCCGCGGGATATTTACTTTATTTTGTTGTGGGAGCATAGTTAAGCACACACACATTCACACAATCTAGTAAAACCTTGTTGAGAACGTTGCTTGGTGAAATATGGCTAAATGGCAATAAAGAAGGAAGCCGCTACATGGTGCATCCGCCAGGGAATTGAACCCTGGTGACAAGTGGAGATACTGGCCACTTTACAACAAGAAAGAAAGAAATGCAAAGAAATCATTTCCAAACTAAGGGAAGAGAAAAATGAAAACAAAATAAACAACTGAACATGCAAAAAAAACGAGACAGAGGAAATCATAGATAAAAGAAAGCCATGACATAAGAGGGATCCTCCTCTGTTGCTCTCCTGAAGGTTTCTTCCCTTTTTTCCCTGTGAAAGGGTGTTTTTGGGGAGTTTTTCCTGATCCGATGTGAGGTCAAAGGTCAGGGATGTCGTATGTGTAAAGATTGTAAATCCTTCTGAGGATAATTTGTAATTTGTGATATTGGGCTATACAAAATAAACTGAATTGAATTGAAAATAAGCAGCCTGCTGACCTCCATCTCCTGCAGGCTGAGGATGTGGATTCCAGCCCGCTGCCCCCTGTGGACCAGGTCCACACTGGGGGTCTCCATCAGAACGATGTTTTTCACTGAGTGCGTCCTGTGCCGGACACAGTCCAGCACCAGGTTGGCTTTGTCCTCCACGTCGCACACGATGGTTGAGATGGAAGCTGCAGAAACATCGGCTCACAGACAGTTCTTTACCAACAACAACAACAACAACTATCCTGTGACATATAGGGGCACTGAAGCGCATGCCAACATGATGTCACTGCTGTGGTTTACCTTTGTCTATAATGTAGGAGATGGCTTCTGTTCCCAGTGTGTCGTACAGCGGGACTGACACCAAAGAATAGGTGTAACATGCCAGCTCACTGATGGTCCACTACACACACACACACACACACACATTAGGGTAATACAGTAATATAGTTACTCAGAAAAAGCAATACACTGGTACAATTATAAATAGACTGTACATGCAGTGCAACTGGAATGCAGTCATATTATTATTATACGTACATAGTTTTAATGTCAGATACTTTCAGATACAGATATATGTGTACTAGCCAGTAGTATTTTCAGAATTAGTCACAAATTTGCACCGCTGCCAGTTTGAATCATTTTGAAGCGAGATGTCTGCAGCCGGGTATCGAGCAGTCCCTCAGTGGGTCACGCCCTTTATTCTTTGTCTTACTTCTATCTGGAGGATAATCATGCTTTGCTACTACCATACTGCTTTGACAGAATTATATTGATACCATGGGTTCACTGTGGCCTACAACTTGTTTGTGTTGTTGCCTTTTTCCTGTTTACATTTTGCTGAATTGGCTGCTAGCGATGTACCCCGAAATGTACCGACAAATAGAACTGGATTTGATCCTGAAGAAAACCAAAAAAACGTGTCGAATTCATTGACATCTATTTGCAATGGACATTGAACCATAATGATACCCTCTGAAAGAGTCTGAAACTCTGCATGTGTATCTATGTGTTCAGATTGGACTGAGTTATGGGTCGGTGTGATTTTAAAGCGACGCAGTCAGAGGTGGTCCATACCTCGGGTCTGTTCTGGGAGAAGATGCCAACGTGGGGGTCCACGGTCTTGGAGTGTCCTTTGTGAAGAAATGCTGAACCCAGATTCTCCGTTCGCTGCATTACCTAAAACACGCACACACACACACACACACCTGGTAATAATGCACCAACAAACCGCTACATCAACTACACGTTGTTCAGCCTCATAATATCAAACATAAGGCAAGGGAATGCCACGCGTTGTGACTTTTGTGGCAATACAAAACAAACCCATGCACTGTTACTACCAACGGCCACTGTTTCTTACAACAGCACACGGTGTTCACTCAGGAGGTTTCATTAATATTCTTTTGTTCATATCTCAGGCTGAATTAATGTTTTACTAGTGAGAGACCACTTGCAAACAAACCATCTCTTGCCTGGTATAAAATGATAGCAGTGGTAATCTGAGAATCTAATCATGAATTCCACATTTAAATGGGGTAATAAAGTGATTTGCTCTTCTATGAAGCTGGAGGATTTACTATGTTGCCTGTAACCTTTAGCTCCTCGGCTGTAGAGCCGGAGGCTCTGATGTTATATGATGATAAGGTGAGCTGCTCACGGTGACTCTCACCTCTCTGTAGGAAATCCACTCATACGGCTGTTTTGGCTTCCTGGAGCCCAGACAGGGGCCGTTATCTGGAGGATGAAAGGAGAGCGACAGAGGGTAGAGAACGTTATGTGTCACACATACATACTGTACCTTTCTAGCCTGTACATACTGCTGCTGACCTATTCGTCCCATGTTTTTGTAAAAACACACATATGGTCCTGAGTAGCTGTACAACTACGCTGTTTATAGTGGTGGCAAGATCTTGTGATGTAATCAGTGAACATTGCTGAGTCAACACTGACAGTGTTCAGTAAAGTGCAGGGTAAAAGAATATAAACTACAATAAGACAAATGAATTCTCTGAAATGAAAGTAAATGTTAATTCATCAATTAACAAAGTAGAATGTGCTCTGGTTTAATGGAGTGGCAAGCCCATGAAGTTTGACATATTATATATCGATGTATTTGTCACTTACTGGAGACTCGGACCCCTCTGAGGAAGCACTCATACATTGTTCTGGCGTCGTTGTAAAAATGTGACATGTGAGCTTCTCCGTTCAACAGAACTGACCGGCGTGCCAACTCTCCACCCTGACAAAAGAAACAAACGTGGGCTGTGACACCTGATCCAACGGTAATCCCAACAGCGGTTTCAGATCTTTCGTTCACACACACAACTAGTTTGGCAAGCTGAGGAGTGATGGAACCAAAAACCCTCTCATTGCACGTGAGCTTTTCCAGGTTGAGGGGGCTACAAGGATTGACATATATTGCATTACTTTACATACTCTACCACTCAAATGTGTGCTCTAAATGAATAAGATGTGATACATATTCACCGTGTGTCTTTTTCCATGATTTGTTTTTCCAAATTCAGAAAATTGACCAATCAGTTTACATTCTGTGTGGAACTGTTTCTTTTTACAAAAAAACATATTGTTGCATGCAGTACGCATCCAATTGGGACATTTTACTTCCTCATAACATGACACCTTGAACTTTGACCGTCTTGCTCATGTATCTGCTGCACAAAGGAGTGTGGATCATAGTAGCTAGCATAGCATGACGCCTTGCATACTGCAAAATGTGAGCGAATATAGTGGAACATCCCGGTATTTGTGGCATGCTGCATTTGGCATACTGTGTATAGAGACACATTAAATCAGACAGCTGTCCTCTTTATGCATCCATGCATTAAACTCACCGGAACCTCAACTGACTGCATACAGAGGTCGCAAACAGGTGGGAGGGCCTTGGGCCGTGTTGCCAGGTAGTAGGTGGTCGCAGCAGCCACTGCCCCCACGCTGACCAGCACCGGGGTGGAGACATTCCTGATGTACTGGCTGACATTATCAAGATCTGGCAACTTCAGCTTCTGCAGGAAGTCCTGGCTCAGCATGATGCTGCTGGTGAGAAACCGGACGAGTGTGTGTTTGTGGAAAGTGTGCAGGTTTGTGAGTGGAGAACTGTGTTAAGACGAATGACGCGGGCTGGGTGTGTTTGGCGTCCCTGAGGTGAGGGTATGAGTGTGTGTTGGAGGACGGAGTGTGTGTGGTGAGAGGCTGGCCAGGAGGGGACCTAAAGAGATGAAGAGAAGACTGGTCATTGATTTGTTTACGTTTAACAAGTTATCACTTCAAGCCATTTTGATCCTTCATGTCTGTTACTTTTAACCAACGAGCATCCTTTGAACCACAAATGTCAAGCCGCCGGTGGCACTCCATCCAAACGCTGTTGACTTATTCCTGTCGGGACCAAAGTGGTCCGACCGGACGACAGAGCCATCCCCAGAGCCGGGCCGGGCTAAAAAGGACAACTCTTGTATCTTGATCTCTTCTCTACGTTATCTGGCTCGAGCCTTTCGGCCAGTGTAAGAAGCGGATGTAGTCATAGTTGTTTGTGTTTTGAGGGGCATTCTAGCTGCCGCCATTTGGTTTCTGGCAACCAGAAGTGACGCGAGAGGGTGGAGCTGATGCCGCCTTCTCTTTTGAACCAGGGAAAGTGACACCTGGAGTTACAACTTTGGCAAAACATGTTGTGTTCACGTGGGACCCCGTCTCTCACTGTGAGAAGCTGAAATAGAACATAAGCTGATCGTGATTTGTGCCCCGCAAAAGTCACCCAGGGCAACACAGTATATGAGTTTGTGTTCAGCTGGTAGATTTCTGGGAACAGACTAGGTGTACCAATATAAAAACATTGTTCAGTTGTTGTTGTTTTTTTAAATTCTTGAATCAACGCTCACTCAAAGTCAACCTCCAGCAAAACAGGAGTTTCTACAGCCTCTTTGTCCCACTGCTGCTCCTGTGGAACAATAACAACGGGTCACATCGCTGTGTAATTAGATCGTATAGTGTATGTTTAACAGAGCAGGTTTCCCCTTCCCATATTGTATGTTTGTGTTTTAACAGGTGGGGAATAAGGTTCTCAGTGTAGTGGCACACACACACACACACACACACACACACACACACACACACACACAGGTGTGGCGACAGACCATAAGAGCCGTTTAAAATAAACAGATTAGAAACAGTCTGAGGTCTTTAAGTAATACGGGCACAGGTCCACCTCCATGTGAACCTTGGGGATGACGACAATGACCTGGAACAACACTGATCACATAAAGATCAAGTCTCACTGACCGCCTTGATTCGACACCAAAGTTGAGCAAATCAAATCAGTCATCCATTAGCAAACGGACCAGACAGACTATCTCTTACTATCATTCCCCTCTTTGGTGGATATCCACCGACGAAGAACGCATGTGAAAAGCAACGAACGCCCACTTGCGTTATCAAAAACCTCCTCAGGTTACGCGGTAATTTGCTGGCAATGACATAACGTAGCGTAATGTAACATTTCATTTCTAAAGGAAACATTTGTTTGAATACTCTAAGCATATAAATTAGCCCATGTCAACAGCCACAGTGGCCACAAGTGACAGTGTTATACTGTTATAGAAACATGTAGAGTAGCACAAGCAGAGAGACATGGCATCAGTGTCAACACGCATTAACATTAACAAACACTCATCACCATAAGCTCACCAATTAAACTTTTCGCTTGCAATGGGCAGATTATCTTCTTTCTAAAGTTCTGCTTTGAGTTTCCATTTTTTTAAATCGCTCTTTTAGTTATCATAATATAGCAAGACTCATAAAACACTCCTTTCTCGTTCATAATGAGTGTGGAGGAGACGGCTTCCGATTCACTTCACAGCGGTTACAGGTTTTAAAACAACGACATACTTTACACACGACACATACAAATACAACTCATAGCTGCTGTGTTTCGCGGGCCGGGTTCAAAGACATCCAAGACATATTATCAGTCGGACGTATTTGCCATAAATCAGCTCTTGCACAGTCACTAAGATACTTCAAAGGATAATGACAAATAACCGTGCCAATGTGTGAGCTGGAAAAACATGTACAAAACTATGCTCGGTATCTCTAGGTCTCAATAAGTGCACGCAGACGGATGACATGACGATCGTTTTTGCTTCTAAGAACAATACAGAGCTATTTCTGAATGTCAGTTCTCTTCCTCACCTTTACCAGAAAGGAGCCACGTGAGAGACAGTGGCTTTCTTTATATTTGTTCAGCTGAACATCCACCGTCAGTGACCCTGGGAACGCTGTTGTCACTGCTGCTGCTACGGCAACCGGCCCACAAGCTATGCTCTCACACGGAGGATGCACGGAGGATGCACGGTTATACCACTGGGACAACAAAAAATAAAAAAATGCCCGGCACAGATTCTGTTCCACGGTGATGTGTAAACTCAGCTAATCTCCCAAACAAAGGTCAGCCTTGCTCCACGGAGGGCCCTGGTTGGCTGGTTTCGCGGCAAGACGCTCGGCCCGATTGACTCAACTTGAAGTAAACAATCAATAAACGTGCTGATCCACAGAGAAGATCAATGAGATCGTCCTGGAGGACCCAATCATTCTGAGTTTGGGATTTTTTATAATAAAATGTCCAACATATTGTATGCTGTGTTGTGCATGAACACAACCCTGTTCATCTGAAGAGTCCACGAGACGTGAAGAGCCTCGTGAAAGCCACCAGGTTAAAGCAGTGGATTGGTCGCCTCACCTTTCCCCCAGTGACCTACGACCCAGGTGTGGCCTGCTGAAGTGATTAGGCGAGAGTGAGATAAAAGCTGATCTGAGGAAAAAGTGCCGAGAGGATGCGGTCCTGTCGACTCACACCGAGCTGTGGCGTACTGTTGTTGCTTTCATATCGGGTCTGTGTTTAGAGTCCATTAGGTGAGATGAGATTTACAAGTTCTTTAGTCTTCACATTGATTGTTTTGTCTGACAAACAGTTCTACACTGACAATATTTAGCAATAACTGACAAACAACAACAAATCCAATGCTGTGCATGGTTACAATACAATTAATGTAATGTGGAGGAGCTCTGTGTCGAAATCTAGTCTTAATTTCAGTTAATATCATGGTACGAATTATATTATTATATAATATTACAATAATATAATCAAATTGAAATACAGCACACCTTAGGCAGGGTGTATCTTGATTGTTGAATATTTACACATTTGTATGTGCTGTTTGTTTGAGGAGGGGGGGGGGGGGGGGAGAGAGATTCATACCAAGGAACCAGTGAAAGAAGGGTGGGTTCATGGAATTCAGCCAATCAGAGTCGAGTCACTATTCACCTCAAACCCCGCGGTGCGAGTGTCATGGACCCCGGTATGCACATGTTACAGGCTCTGACCACTTGTCTCGTGTTTTCTATGCAAAAGAAACTGCACTAGCGCAAGTACACACACACACACACACACACACACACACACACACACACACACACACACACACACACACACACACACACACACACACACACACACACACACACACACACACACACACACACACACACACACACACACACACACACACACACACACACACACACACACACACACACACACACACACACACACACACACACACACACACACACACACACACACACACACACACACACACACACACACACACACACACACACACACACACACACACACACACACACACACACACACACACACACACACACACACACACACACACACACACACCTCTTGAAGACCGACTAGAACAACACAACTTCCCCTACTCGATCTCGTCCCTGGCTAGACTCGACCTAAAGGTCATTTGCGGAACCGTTACAAAAGCAACTGAATAGCAAACCCCATTCACGTTGTTGAGAAACTCCCCCCCACGAGCCCCCCGTCCACGAGCCCCCCCACGAGCAGCACTTTAACCGTCTATCAATGAAGTGGTTTTACCGCGGAGACTCCGCGGTGTAACATACTGCGGTGAATGGAGAATGATACACGATGTACACTTCAACGCCTCCTTAAAGTCATTGTAGGGTCCCGGGTATCAATGTTTTCCCGAACAACGACAGATATTATAATAAGTGGACTATCTTTCAGCTGTCGCATGCTCCGCTTGTGTTGCTGGAGCTGTAGTAATAAACAACAATAAGCGGTTTGTTTGAAGTAAAAGACTTCCCACCTGTTAGCCGCAGAGCTCCCGGCTTCTTGTTGGTCCTGACAACGCGCCGCCGAGTGTCAGGAAAGAAAGCCGACGCACGCACACGACTTCCGTTCAAATGTTTCAAATTAAAATCCGCTCATTTTGGGCAACTTTCTCACGACGGTCGGCAGGATTTTTTTACGGTCACACTTTATTTTGAAGGCGAAACTGCAATTTCCGGGCAGTGTATACGAAAGAGGTGTTAATGCAATGTTGTGAAACGCTTGGCCTGATCGATAGTCCCATGGCGGTCTACAGTTAGTTAACGTTATAGATCTCTGTAGTGCAACCACTGAATGGATGAACGGCTGCATGACGTGATGCCACTCGCGTTGTACGATCAGCACATTTGGGACAGGGCTGTTGTCATCTGGTCTGCTCGCCTGGTCAGGGTCCAGGGTCCAGGGTACCCTGGACAAAGGGTATGGGCGGGTTTGTCTTGCAGAGTCTTGTCTCTGATCGAAAGTTGCTGAGTAGCAAGTAGTAATATTTAACCTGGAGTGACCTGCGCTGTGCACATTCCTCTGTAAAAATACATGAACCCCCTGTGGCGCTTCCTCAGTGTAAAGCTCTATACCTCCCACGCACGCGCACACACACACACACACACGTGAATGATCACTCGCATGCAAATAAACCGCTCAATTATTACTCACTGTGTGATGATGTACTCATTTCTAACATTTGTCCATTTTCATAATTACAAAAGGTTCAATAACAGTATACACAATTAAGACTGGCTAAAACTTCATGAATCTAAAACCATAGTGGAAATGGTTTTTTTCATTACATCTGCTCAGTTTTTCCACTAAGTCGTCCTGATTAAATATTAGAATGAAAATACGAGTATTGTCAATCTTCCTGGGAATGAGGGTCAGTGGAAGAACTCATTACGCCGTGAGATGAATGAAATCGAAAGCTTAGGCTCAAAAAGACATATACAAACAATAAAAATGTTAAACATTTCTTTTTAAAACACATAATTCATAAATAACACATTTCATGTGTCCACTATTTCTTTCCTTCAGTTCAGCCATTTTGGAGGACTGCCGAATAAACAAGGTGCAGCTGTAAAATATAAAAATATCTTGTGAATCATCAGAAGAAGTTCGAACATCAGCAGCACAGACACAACTCACTGTTATGTTGTTTAGCTGACCATCTACAGTGGAATGACACAGTATAGTATTATAAAGGATTTTCCAGCCAAAGACCTTTAAAACGTACAAATTAAATTGTGAGGAAATACATTTTCATACACTTCAACTATGTAAAAGCCTGCTGCAAATCAGTCCACGTTGTTATTCTGCAGCTTAAAGTGAAGATCCGCTCTGTTCCAATGTTACCTTCCATAAATAACATGCTTTCTTCTTCCAGAGGCAAGCAATTCTAACATAATCAACTCTTTTATACTTTTATATTGAAATAGTGAAAGACTTGTAAAGCCCGATAGGCACCAATGTTCCCAAAGTAACTTTCATTTAGTTTTCATGTCCCTTGTTCTTCAAGAAGCACTTTGTGACAAGTATTACATCTATTAGTACGGATTTATTTCCATCTCTGGGCCAAGTCTGTTGTTCTTCTTTTGCTCCTCTTGCTTCACTAAAGTCCATCACTTTACGACAGAAAAGGGTAACGCTTTACATTGTTGGCGGTCACAGGGTCAGCGTTGTGTGTGTGAGGGGGTGGGCAGAAGGAGCAGTGAATCCCCCCCGTCAGGTCAGTGATGGCTCCCTCTCTGACAAGGCTCTGCAGGAGCTCGGTCTCTCGGTCCACATTGTGCGACGTCTGTGTCAGCATGAAAGTCATGGGTAGCTGGTCGTAGTAGTGCAGCGGCGCCCCCTGCTGGGAGAGGTTGTAGCCAAAGCCTGCCAGGCTGACCTCGTCACACAGCAGACTGGCGAGGTTCAATGCCGAGACCCCAATGGTAGGCACATTCTGGAGAGAAAAGACAAGGATATTATGAAGGGGAGGAACAGTATTGTCATAATTTCTTTGTTAACTCCTAGTTGACTTCTTGTTTTTTATATAAAAACTCATCTTTTCAAACGACATAGACCGTTTGGATTATCAGGGAAAACTGGCTAAATTTAGAAAAGACAATACCTCAACGGTAAACGGAGGATAATGTAGAAATTCAGGTTTGCTTAGTAAGTCATTCCCCTCTGAACATGCTTCATGCCAAACGCCAAGAGACACATATTCTGTTACATTGAGCTGAAATGGATAGTTTTTAAGGTACTTATCCACAGCACCTCTGGCATTGTAATGCATGGAGCACGCCACCAGAGGGCGCTCTCTATTCTGCACCGTGCAGCGACAATACAGTTTGCATTGTGTCGATTGTAGTTACGACAGAGCGATTTAATCCCCAGTGCGGGAAGAGTCTATTACCTGGTCGCTCCACCACAGGCGTGGTCTGGGTGGAGGGTATTGCAGCAGGTCCAATGCAACCTCTCTGATGACATGTGGGTTTAGGAGTCTGACCCTGTGGGACTCGAGAGGGAGTCGATCTGGAACCTTCTGCCAGAAGAAGAGCCAGTCCCAAAAGGGCTGCAACACAAAGCGCAGAGGTCTCATATACATATACATATATATATGTATGTACATATATATATACATACATATATATACATATATATATATACATATATGTATATATATACATACATACATATATGTATATATACATGTATATATATACATACATATATACATACATACGTATATATATGTATGTATATATATATATATACATACATATATATATATATACATATATATATACATACATATATATATACATACATACATAAATATATATACATATATATATACATACATATATATATACATACATACATAAATATATATACATATATATATATATACATACGTATATATATGTATGTATGTACATACATATATATATATATATATACATACATACATATATACATACATACATATATATATATATATATATATACATACATACATATATATATACATACATACATACATACATATATATATATACATATATATATACATACATACATACATACATATATATATATATACACATACATATATATATATACACACACACACACACACTACTCACCACAGAGAGCTTTTTGATCATTGCAGAGATCCAACTGATGTCCACACCTTTATACACCACAGCTACAAACAGAGTGTGTGGGTCCGTGTCGATCCAGTGCAGAGGTGTGCCCTCTGGGTAACTCATCCTGATGCTGGTTCGATTCCCGACATCGACGCTGAACTCTCCCAGAGGACCACTGTTCAACCTGAAAGAGTGTCATTGATTTGAAATGTAAATAGCTGAGTCCTCATGCGTATCATACACAGTGGGGAGTGTCTGTGATGATATCGGTCACCAGAACTTGTGGCATGACAGTCAAACTGTAAAATTGGATTATCTCAATCACACAAGTTTCTAACCTGATAACCACGTCAAACCGGTTGATGAGTTGTCCCAGCTCCAGGCCTCGGAGAATGCCTCCATTTCCCATGACTAAGCAGCGGCGACATTTATCCGATGTCTTCTCCGTCTGGGGAGTTGAGTCAGAGTCTGGCAGCTTGAAGGAGAAACACACAATCACAGGGAGAACCGTTAAATAAATACTGAACTTACAGGAGCATAAAGATGCCCTTTTGGTTTGTTTTATTTCTCAATTAAGAATTTAGGTGTGTGAATTTAAATGTGCATTCCCTCTACTGACCAGCAGGGGGTGACTCCTCTGGTTGTATAGCGGTCTATAAGAAATGACTACGTCTCTTGTAAACATGAGTTTATGGTCTCAATCTCTAGTTCAAAGTCTTCTTCAATACAGCATGATCAATTTGAAGCATGTTTCAATATACCTATTTTGATGTGATCTTTTTTTCTCTTCTTTTTCAAGAAAAGGTTATTTAAAAAATCTAAACAACAGAAGGCCTAAAAGAGGTGCATCTCCCTTCCTGTGCTCTATAAAAACAAACACACTCTGACCCACGCTGACGAACAGTTTGGAGAATTTGGGCCATCAGGAACGCAGATGATGAAGTGGTGAAATGAAGCCTACTCACAAGTTTAATTCCACTTCTTATCAAACATTGGTTAAAGTTAAACTTCATCATGAACACTTGCGCCTGTAGTGAGCCGTCACCGTTCAACCAGCACCTTTCAACTGTAAGAGTGCCCTCTTTACTGTGGGACGCTTTGTTTAGTGAGATAGAAATACATATTTATTTAGTAAAGAGGAATGATGCACAAAGATTAAAAGGAATGTTGTTTACAAGTGGAACATAAATTAACCAGTTAGAGATCATATTTATTTATTTAACGGTTGAACCACAAATTAGTTTTAATTGTCTTTTACCGTTTTTCTGAAAATGTGGTTGAGGTTTTGCCTGACACAAAGCACACAAACGTCACTTCTGCTTTTAAAGGCCTCCATTATTACCGCCGCTGAACTTGCTGACATAACTTTTATGTTTGTGAGCAGGTGTCATTGTGAATCTGGTTCTGAACCCTGAAGAGCAAAGTTTTGACAAGTCCTACCAAAGGCGAAGGTGCAGCCAGGAATCAGTGGTTTTGAATTCCAAAGTTTTGAGATCATACATTGCGTGCTGACATGTAACAGAGGCCAGGCTCTTCGTGTTCAAGTTAAGCTTGCAGGGTTTCGTCACGTGGCTAAGAGCCCGCAGGGTGCCGTGAATTGAATATGGCCACACTATAAATGATCAAACGCTCAGTAGATTAGATTAGGTGCACAAGTTACATCACCTGGTTCAGCAGGTCCTCTACTTTGGCCCCAAGTCCTCTGAAGCCAAATGGTGGCGGATACCGGAAGAGGTCATCGGGAAGCGGAACGTCCTTCCACAGAAAGGGCTGGGTCATGTGACTGGTAGCGGAGAGTCGAGCCGACAAGCTCCGCCTGGTGCTGCCGTGACGACACGGACTCTCCAGCACTCTGCGTACGTGCTCGTGCATCTGCTGCAAGTGAAATGCAAGGTTATGGAAAACTTAGTCGTTCTGCGAGTACATAAGTACTGCGAGGCAAAACAGGTGGTTCCAATGGGCCTAGGGCCGGACCATTGACCTAGGGCCGGACCGAGGGCTGGGAGGCAGCGTGATAGGGGCGACTATGGGTCAGTGGTTAGCATGCCCGTCTTTCAATCAAGGGGTTGGCAGTTCAATCCCCGCCCTAGTCGATGTGTCCTTGAGCAAGACACTTAACCCTGCATTGCTCCCCGTAGCTGTGTCTACGGTGCATAATGTAAAGTGTCTGAGTATCTAGAAAAGCACTATATAAATTAAATGGATTATTATTATTATTATTATTATTATAGGCAACGCTACTGCACATGTAGGGGTAACGAGGAAGATCCAGCCAATTTCCTCTAAATTCCATTCTCTGAGTCAGACTTGTTTTGAAATTTACATAAGAGGGAAGGGTGCTGCCCCCGACAGCATTCAATCCACCTCCAAATGTGGTTTGGATCTGATTTCTGAAATCAATTAGGATACAACCTGGATGCCAACAAAACCTTTGGGCTGGCAGTTTAAAAAACGTCAACATGTTGTCTTGTGAAAGCGCCCTAAAGAGCAGCCACACTGTCCCACAGACCGGGCTGAGTATCATGCGAATTCCTAGCGGCTGACGTTTCACAGAAAAGGTCGTCGAGTTAAAAAAAAGTGCACGATTTTCATTTTTGACACATTGCGAGTTAATTTTGTTTCTTTATTAGACTGAAGGGGGAAAGAGAGATTTGGTGGAACGTAGAGACGCTCTCAAACTCATCACCCGTCCCCATCTTCAGGTACCACACTGTCAAGCTTACCTTCCACTTCTAAATACTTTCAGTACACAGCAAACGTGGAAGCCCGTGAGACGCTCTACCCGACCTCTCACCTTTTTATGTGCATGCTTGACGTGCCAGTCCAGAGGCTTTCTTGCCCCCGACCACGGTAGAGAGACCATCCACAGTAACCCTAAAGCCACAACCACCACCAACACACACCTGCACACACACACACACACACACACACACAATTCATAGTTATTAATAAGGGGACTTATAAGTTAGTGTTAGAACTTATAACAACACAGACTAGCAGCTTCAAAATAACTAGAAACGTGCAAGTTATTTTGAAAAATAGATTATGACAATAACAATTGCGAGTTATTTTAACATTTCTGCAGTCGTCGTTCAAAAAAATATTAATTTGTTTACATAACAAAATAAATCAATTAGACCCATAAGAGGATCGATAAAGAACCGGGCCAATACGCAGTATCAGTACTAGCATCGATAAAACCCGATCGACGCCCATCCCGAGTCCCGAGAGTCGACCAGCATCTTTGATAGTAAATTTGCAAAACATATGCAACATATGCTATATGCGAGAAAGCCACATGTATTTTGCAATTAAGCATTTTGAGGTCACCAGTTGTGAGTGCGACCTCCTTGCCTGCCGTAAAGGATTCCCCACTCAGGGAATAGGGATCTCTCATTCTTGAGACACAAAAACATGTTTGGGGTTTTATCTACTTTTTCTTTTCCTTAAAGAGCATCGTATCGCAGCCGAAAACTTTTTGTCATCGGGCAAACAAAAGGTCGTATTATTAGAATGTAGGACATGAAGGAAATGTTTTTGGCACAGTTATTGTGTCTGAATGTAAAGAGTCCTCCGCTATAAGGAGCACGAGACACTTTATTGAGCTGTAACAGTTCATTCAAAGCTTGCTTCCTGAAAGGGTTACTCATTCATTTTTTATATCTTCATTTTACAAACCTGTGTGAGAAATATGATTGTAGATATATACATATATATATATATATATATATATATATATATATATATATATATATATATATATATATATATATATATATATATATATATATATATATATCTGCCGCCCCTTAAAGTCTCCATGCCACCATGTGAATATTTCTCGAGAGCCGCCGCTGACTGGTGTACACTATAATATAATGACTGTGGGAGTGCCGGCCTCCCAGTATTATACTTAAGATCTCATTGTCCAGAGAGAATAAAAACGAAGAGTATGGTGATATACCTGCTGAACAACCCAACCGTTTTAGCCCCTAAGCCAAGTTATATCACAGAGTCCAAGCCCGGATATTTGTGTGCTATTGTGTCACAATCTGTTTACTGGAGTCACATGAAAACAAAAAGGGAAGGGAGGTGAGGGAGTAGCAGGTAAACGTGACGAGTGAGTAGGTGCTCTCTCATAAAAAACTGGTCTGGGATCAGTGGACGAGGTGCTCAGTTACTCCCAGACTTAATGAAACGGCCCATTTCAGTGCCACAAAACACAACAAAGCGTTAACTGATTCATACAGTGGGCCTGACACTGACGGTACGGCAGTTCAGTTGCACTGTACAAACCGCAGACGCAGACGCCTTTTTCTGCACAGAGATCATAAAAATAACTATGTAGCAACACGCTGCATGTGCCTCGACATGCTGTGAAAAGAGAAGTGGATGGACAAAAGTAACTGAAGACATGAGGAGGAAAATATAGCCACGATTAAAGCCTCCAGACCACGACAGCGTGCTTGTTGTTGTTATTACAGATGCAAATCTTGGAATCTTAAGATAACCTGAAGATATGGTGGCTTGTGGGCTGCCTACCAGTCACTCATATACTAGAACTGGAGGACAGTCGGGGCCCCCCTCCTCCCCACTATGGTGCTTCCAGCCTTTCCTGCTTCCCAGAGCATCCCATTTGGTGGAATATGTTGCAGAATAATTTTAAACTCAAAGAACTGATACCACTTACTGCTTTTAAATATAAAATGAAAGAAATGGAAGCAGGTTCCCAAAAATGTCAATGTTTCTTAAATTAACTCGGTTATGTCGCTTAACTTTTAGTTTCTTTTAACTTGTCTTGTTCTGTGCTTTGTTTGTAACGAAGTGTGTCTTATGTTGCTGCCGGTCTTGGCAGGGTCACCCTTGAAAAATATTTTTTTTATCTCAATGGGACTCACCTGGTTAAATAAAGTTTTAAATAAAAAAATGTTTAAAAGCCTGATAAAGGAGAAAGGATTGTGACTGAGCATTTATTCCTGTGGAGTAAATTCAAGTAGCCCTGTTTTAGTGGAAAGCATTGTTGCTGTAAAAAAACGTATTGGTCCACATACACATTATGAATGTATTTATCGGCGCTGGTGTTTCGGCCTTTTCCTAACCACATCCCCTCTCTTCAAACCCGCTCGTTTTTTTTAAGCGAATAAGCGTGGCTAGGGGAAGAAGAGTGGCGGTTAGGCCTAGCTTTCTGACTGTCAATGATTACTGATCCTTTCACGCAGCAACTCACCGGCTCTTTCCTGCTGCAATTTACCAAAGATAAAAGTCTGTCGGGTGAAGAAATGGATTGCGTTTAGAATGCAGAGGCAGATTATTATTTTTTAGCTCAGAGGAAAAAGGGATCGATAAATCAACAAGAGGGCATACTTTAACAACCATTAGAAGGATTGTGTTGACGCTTTGTTTCATTTGCGCTCAAGAGTCAGAGGTTGCCTTTCCTAATTCTTCCTGCCAATAGTGCCAATGGTGAGATGGCACGAGAAAACCAGGGCGACAGATAGCTGACTGTCATTCATTTCAAGCAAGACAAACAGGTTCCTCCAAAGGAAGGGAACACATTCCTCTTCTTGCTCTTTCAGGGTTGAAAGTTGTGCATCGTGTGCTGAAATGCCATCTTCAACTGCCCCACCTGGATCTATGCGGTAGATTTAGAGCATAGATCCTCACAAATGTTGTATTCAATTTTCTTTTCGACCTAAACAATATGGCGGTGTCTATACCGTCACCTTAAAAAACCTTCAGTACGGTGGCAACCTCTACCCAAGCGCTGCAGTATCACAGAGGACAGTAGCTGTCTTTGTCCTGTGTAATGTGAGCCTCACCTGTGTGCTGCCCAGCATTTAGGGAGCCTCATGGTGGTCTCATCCACTGTGGACTCTGAGGACTCCTCTGGTAGCTGTGATAAGGCGGGATGCTCTCAAGGATCTGGTCCTGGACACACACACAAGTCAGTGGCATAAGTCTATTAGCCACATTAAGGAACAATGCATTGTGGGACACGTATTAATTATGAATGTTATTTTGAGGTACAAGCTCAGCATGCAGCTGTTATATGTGCGGCACAACCTTTAGAAAGGTATTTGAATACATCGCCGAAAAAAATAGGAAATTAGGCAAATTAAGATACTAACACGTAAAAAGCAGGTGAAGTGGCCATTTGTCCAATAAATCCAAAACAAACATAAATCAAATTGCCACTGAGGCACCATGGGTTTGTGGTTTACGCAGCCAAAAGAAAGCATTGTCCATTCAGGATTCTGTTTTTCTGATCATTTATTTACCTAAACAAAACAAGCAAACAAACAAAAGAACAAAGGATCTCCTAAGCTGCCTCTCCTGCGCTGGTATAAAAACCATAGGCCTAACCAGGTGCATGCTGGTCCTGTACCTGCCTACATATAACCACAGGTGCCCACAGTGTTACCCAATTAACGAACAAATGAACAACCAAAAGACTAAATATATCTAGACAACAATAAAGAATTAAACTAAACTAAAAACTATCACAAGAAAAAAGATATTATAATACATCAAAACATCTAACCTAAATAAGCAAACAACCTGAATGATTAAACAATACTACTTGTCAATAAAATAACTAAATACTAATATCAAATAAATAGCTCCAACAGCAGGTGTTCAAACTTGCACTGATGAGAAAGTACAGGTTAAAAAAAATACTTGTAACTCAACAGAAAGTACTTATTTGTGCTGAATAGCTCCCGTCTACACGATGTTATTGTTCCATTACCGAGTTATTACGCATCAACACGCAGCCAGCTCGTTGAGCACATTTAACCGCGTTCACGTCTTGATATCATAATTCATAACCGGTCCGTTGTGTAACAGTTGGACGTGTCCTTCTTGGAGGTCCCTCGGCTGTGCAGAAGGGGGAACGGGTCGTTACAAAAGCGAAGGAGCGTCACAAATACAAAGTATTTAAGAAGCACTCGAGTCCAGCAGAGGGGACGTTCACGTTAGCTTAAGACGTGACTAACGTTATTAGCTTCTTTTAACGTCGCTCCGAAGACAGCTGTCCCTTTAACATTAAAACGGAAAAGTGCACCGTGTTATCAGAAGACGGTTGCGTTTCGAGTTAACGGCACCGGGGAGGTTGGGGGGGAAAACGCATTAAGCGGACGTTACATTGTTTTAACCGCCGCTGAAATACCGTAACGACAGTAACGCGGCCCGTGAAGGACCGTCTCGCACCGGTGACGGCCTGCTCGCTCGGAAAGACTTTACCCACCCGTACCCCCTTAAAAGCGGAGCAAAACACACCGCTCGGTGGCGGCCGCGGCCATGAAAACCACGACAACAACAAAATGTTAATGCAGCGAAAGCAGAAGGCCAGCTCACCGTCAAGTAAAAACCGTTATTTTGGACGTGAAGTTTACAGGGACGCGGAGGGTAACGTTAACCGTGTTATTGCTTCAGCGGACCAATCAGTGAGCAAACGGTAACCAAAGCAGGCGCCGCTTTGCCCCCAGTCCTATCCGTCCGCACCGCAGTGCTCCCCCTGCGCGTGCGGGCTGGTCTTCTTACCTTCGCAGCGGTCCCGCCGCTTTGCCATAACAAGTCCCTTCGACGGAGCTCAGCGATTCATCCCGAGCGTTTTCATCACCGCGTCACTTGGCAACCTCCTTTGCAGACCGCGAGCCAATCAGCGAAAGGAACTCTCGCAGTCAGTTCCGGTCTTTCGTAATAAGAGCCCCAAAGGTCTGTCCCACGGCTTTCATAGAAAAGTTCATATTTAATGAACCAAAGCATACATAAATACAACAATGAGACAAGTTGTTTTGTACACATTTATAAGTTTATAAGTTTAATGTACAATACAAAAAGAAACGGATTGCTTGTCTAACAATGTGTTGCTTCTCATAAAGAAGAAATACATCATTTTATATAGAATACAGTGACTTCATTTGTTAAACAGAGCTTTCATTGTTTTACATTTATTCATTCTAAAATGATTGAAAAACAATAAAAAATAAAAATATGAAAGAACATTTGGCACGAGGAGATGTGTCACATCCACTAAGAATCGAGATCAAATGTATTATTCTGATATATTTGTGAAAGACCGAGGGTGTCGTGGGCCTTAGAGTCAGCAGAACTAAAAGCTGTGGGATCGCATCAGTCCACATGAAGAGTCCTTATTTTCCACACCTATCCAACCAGACTTCTGGTCACCGTGTCTCCTCTCCTACTGCAGAGGTTGCTTCAGCTCGAACAGTCCCGTTCCACCTTTGACTACCTTCCCCACCACGAGGCAAGCTGAAGGGGACACCAGCTGATCATGTAACCCTGAGAGAGGAGGGGGGGAAAACGGCATGAACAAACAAAACAAAAACTCTGAAGATAAGAGCAGCGGTGGCTTTCACGTTCAAAGAGAAGGGACAACTTTGGGCAGGAGACCACAGCGTGTCACCACAAATTACTAATCCTGTAAAATGTAATTATTTAACTTTAATTTCAACTCGACTACGCTGGCTTGAATCTCCAAAAAATGGAATGCTTCATTTCCTTTACGGGAACTGAACAAATGTATAAAATGCAACATTTTTTGCCAAAGTTTAAATATTTTAAATCTGGCGAAAATTCACAACCATTCGCGTCTGTGCATTGACTTTGCATGGGATCTACTCGCACGAAAGATTTGCTACGCGTTTGGTGTGACCGAAGCATAAGAGCACAAGATGTTGCAACCCTCCGCCAAGAAATGAAAATGTTTTTTTTAAAATTGCTTCCTCACCCAGCATGGTTGCCTGTTTGAGGAATTTGTAGCTGGTCTCGAAGGTCATCTGCTGCAGAGGGGAGGAGTTGGACCGGATGGCGTGCCGGTTCAAAGGCTTATACACGCCTTCAAAACACATGTAGTCTGCTACCAGTGACAGATGTCTGGGGTCCACCTCGATACCTAGACAGAGAAATACAAAACCTGAGTGGTTCTGACAGCCATCTGCTATCTGGGGTTTGACTCTGTGTGTGCGTGTGTGTGCGTGAGTGTGTGTGTGTGTGTGTGTGTGTACCATAGACGGCAAACACATTTTTGATCTCCTTCTCTATGACCTTCAGAGCCACTTCAATCCCATATGTCTTCGCCATGGCGTGGACCTCGTTGGAGTACAGTCTGTTGATGTCCAAGACCTGGAGGGAAAATAAAGTCTCAATGTGATGATCATCACCAAACCAAATTGAAAAAAATGAGTGCAACCTCATAATACAATAACAAAATATACAATAACACTTTTGAGCAATTAGCCCAAAGCAAAAGCTCTTGAAGTCCGTGCATTATTTGAATCCACTGCAAAAATCTCTCACTTGAAAAGTTTGAGTCTGTAAAGATGATTTTAAACAGTCAAAACTAAATTAGATATGGCCAACTGTAAGCATCATTCATGTTTTATGAATACGGTGAACTCCTTCAACCTACTCTGGGCAATCTGTCCCTCACCCTTAAACCCAGTGTAGTTTTAAATGAGAAGAGAGTGTCCACCAAACTGCCGTCGTACATCACTGTGGTTGAACATTTCCTGCATGTTGATGCCTTCGGTGTTGAGAACCGTCTCCTTCTCTCCGCCACTCGCCGTGGTTTCTCCCAGCAGGCAGCGCGTCAAGCCCTTGGTCTCCATGATGACGGAGTTCTGAGCCAGCGCCGACAGCACCGAAGTCAGGTCAAAGTGCACTTTGGACACCGGTAGGACCAGGTCAACCTACGAACGGGGAGGAGAGAGAGAGAGGTGGATCATTGGATGATGAGCGTGTGCCCCACTACCTAGTGCTCCAGTGTTGGGCTCGGTATGCAATATCCTGGATACAAACCGAGGCCAACGACTAGCCTAAACATGTTGCTTTAACCAGATCCTGTAAAAAGGGTTTCATTATGCTGCTGCTCGCTGCTTCCTGCTTGTAGCCATGGTTGGGCTGTTTCCATAGAGCCACAGGACTCAGTGAGTGCATTAGCAGTTACCCCGTCTATCAACTCACTCAACAAACATCCTAAAAATAACCATTGCTTCCTGTGTAACGAGGACTTTTAAAAGAAAAGAGGGACTACACGGAACGAGATATGTAAAGCACCGGAAGAGAGGAAATTCAAGCAGCATGATGGTCATGATGGTTTCAAAACAGTCAACAGATGGTTTTGATAGTTACAACCAAATTACAGGCCGCGTGATCAAGGGCTTCCTGTGAGGGATGGGTTGCGGGCTTTGGTGACTCCCTCTCAAAACACCTTTTTTTTCTGGTTTCATACCGCCATCGACTGCCTACTGACTCCTCACTCACAAAAACTAAAGTAGACAGCATACTCGTGTATGTACAGTGCATCCGGAAAGTATTCACAGCGCTTCACTTTTTCCACATTTTGTTATGTTACAGCCTTATTCCAAAATGGATTAAATTCATTATTTTCCTCAACATTCTACACACAACAACCCATAATGACAAAGTGAAAACTGTTTTTTGCAAATTTATTAAAAATAAAGAACGAAAACATAACATGTACATAAGTATTCACAGCCTTTGCTCAATACTTTGTTGAAGCACCTTTGGCAGCAATTACAGCCTCAAGTCTTATTGGGTATGATTACACAAGCTTGGCACACCTATTTCTGGGCAGTTTCTCCCATTCTTCTTTGCAGAACCTCTCAAGTTCCATCAGGTTGGATGGGGAGTGTCGGTGCACAGCCATTTTCAGATCTCTCCAGAGATGTTCAATCGGGTTCAAGTCAGGGCTCTGGCTGGGCCACTCCTTTGTTATCTTGGCTGTGTGCTTCGGGTCGTTGTCCTGTTGGAAGATGAACCGTCGCCCCAGTCTGAGGTCCAGAGCGCTCTGGAGCATGTTTTCATCCAGGATGTCTCTGTACATTGCTGCATTCATCTTTCCCTCAATCCTGACTAGTCTCCCAGTTCCTCCTGCTGAAGAACATCCCCACAGCATGATGCTGCCACCACCATGCTTCACTGTAGGGATGGTATTGGCCAGGTGATGAGCAGTGCCTGGTTTCCTCCAGACATGACGCTTGGCATTCAGGCCAAATAGTTCAATCTTTGTTTCATCAGACCAAAGAATGTTGTTTCTCATGGTCTGAGAGTCCTTCAGGTGCCTTTTTGCAAACTCCAGGCGAGCTGTCATGTGCTTTTTACTGAGGAGTGGCTTCCGTCTGGCCACTCTACCAAACAGGCCTGATTTGTGGAGTGCTGCAGAGATGGTTGTCCTTCTGGAAGGTTCTCCTCTCTTCATAGAACACTGGAGCTCTGTCAGAGTGACCATCGGGTTCCTGGTCACCTCCCTGACTAAGGCCCTTCTCCCCCGATCGCTCAGTCTGGCTGGGCGTCCAACTCTAGGAAGAGTCCTGGTGGTTACAAACTTCTTCCATTTCCAGATGATGGAGGCCACTGTGCTCATTGGGACTTTCAATGCTGCAGAAATGTTTCTGTACCCTTCGCCAGATCTGTGCCTCAATACAATTCTGTCTCGGAGGTCTACAGATAATTCCTTGGACTTCATGGCTTGGTTTATGCTCTGATATGCACTGTCAACTGTGGTACCTTATATAGACAGGTGTGTGCCTTTCTAAATCATGTCCAATCAACTGAAGTGGACTCCAATGAAGTTGTAGAAACATCTCAAGGATGATCAGTGGAAACAGGATGCACATGAGCTAAATGTTGAGTGTCATGGCAAAGGCTGTGAATACTTATGTACATGTTATGTTTTCGTTCTTTATTTTTAATAGATTTGCAAAAAATTGCAAAAAACAGTTTTCACTTTGTCATTATGGGTTGTTGTGTGTAGAATGTTGAGAAAAATAATGAATTTAATCCATTTTGGAATAAGGCTGTAACATTACAAAATGTGGACAAAGTGAAGCGCTGTGAATACTTTCCGGATGCACTGTATGTAAACTAAATCAACTAATAAATATGAATATATTATTTTAGATGAAGCGGTTTTCTTTACTGTGAGGAGAGTTGATGCAGGTTCACCAGAAACCTCTTAAGCTCAGACTACACAACTTTGACCAACTGCAATTTATTTAATGTGATGCATACAGTAATGCATTCCTAATCCATCAACCTAACATGTTATTCCTAAATGGGCGATGTGGGCGACCCAGGAAAAACATACAAACCCCTAAAAACCAGCAGCTCAGGGTGTTTGAACCAGGCTACATATAGAGCGCGGCTAGTTCACCACAGGTTATTAGGTTATTAAAGCACGGTATTCAATGAGAAAGGTAAGAAGTTAGCCTTTAGTGAATTGAATTAACTGTAAACATTACAGGATCTTTTGAATTAACAGTGTTAGTCAAAACACTCAGACAGTGAACAGCTTTCGCTCGCTTCTACTTTACCGTGGCACGTCACAACCACCGTGAGTCTAAAGCTTATTAGAGTGGTGGAAGTGGTCCTGGGACTACTTTTCCAGAAAATGAAGCTCCTGCAGGAGGTTTGTAAGAACGTTCGGGAAGATCTCACTGCGTGTGAGGTTAATACTTTCTGAAAGTACCGGAACCGTCAAGTTGGGTTTGCAGAAAAATGGACCCAAAAAATAAAATCCTTGCTTCCTTGAAGCGCTAGTGCTGAATGCGATAAAATGTGCTCAAAAGTGTTCCCGAGAGATCAGGAGAACTGGACAGGTTTGACCTTCGACCCCCAACATTGTATCAGTTCATCGTCGAGTCCAGGTGGACGTTTTTGCCAACTGTGAAGAAGTTCACTAGAATGAACCGGATTGCATTGTATCCATTACAACCTGTTCCTTTGTATTTTTGATGAAACTTGCAGGCAAACTGAACCACGCACACACTAACCTCACACCAAAGCTCGTGCTGCTGGTCGTAGCGGTAATGCTCTATCGCCGGGTTGGACTCCAGGACGGAGTTGGTCCTCATCTGATCAAACGCCTCCTCGCCGCCGTCTCCTCTCGCTTGCTTCGTCTTTCCCTTCGTCTTTCCCTTCGCCCTTCCCTTTCCTTTTACCCTTGCGGACAACTGCTGTGAAACATCCGGCTGGGGCACCTCTGGCGTTTGCTCCTCAGCCTCCTCCTCCTCCTCCTCATCTTCTTTATCTTCGGCATCGTCAACTCTGTCCTCCTCCTCGCTCTCATAGTCTACCTGCAGAGGCAAACAGAGGTGGGCGTTAACGGTGCACGATTTGCCATAATGTTTTTAATCATGGTTGACCTCTGAACTCCCTCTAATCCCCACAACCCGCTTTTTTTTTTTTACAAAAGGGCAAAACTACTGTTTATCAGAACCAGAAGCTGCAAAAAAAAATGCCATTATTGTCAGATTTTCATCTGTCCGCCGGTCCTTGTGACGAACGAACGGAAGCTTAAAACTGGGACATCTCATCCAAAACATTTTATTCTACACGTCTCATTTAAAATAGAGATGACGGGAGAGGCTGGAAGTAGAGGCTGTACAAATGTGAATAGTATGTGTATAATAAATATATATTGCACGTAGAGCCTCCTTTTTATGTTTTCATGGCATGTGTTGTATGGCTGTTTGTTGTGGGTTGTTCTAATTCAGTCACATGATACAACAGTGGCCGTTGCAGACACACCTGGAGGGGATCTGCACTGAGTACACCTTTCTAGTTTATGACGTCTTCTATAGACTTGTAGCCAGGTGGCTCCAGGGCCTTGAAGGATTTACCGACACCGTGCCTGAATTTGTGTTTTGTTTTTGTGCGCTTGAGAGCAGCGGCTACACATTCTAGCCTAAAGTAGTTTGTTGTCAACAATGCAGACCGCGTGAAAATGTTGAGACATGCCGAGGAATAATTCATTAGCTGAACGTTTAAGAGATTTTCAAAGCTTTCCAAGTCCAGGAACATGGAGGGTGTGTGCTCAACCCCCGTCGTGTTGGTTTCTCCCCCTTTACTTCACTCTGTTTTAACTGCTCTTACATTAACTCAAATTGTATTTAACACCCATTTAAGCTGTAAACAATGTCTCAGACTAATTGTCACATGAATAACTGCTGTGAAAATACAAAGCATAGACACTGAAAATGGATCGCTAAATGTGATTGAGAGCCTCTCTGGCAGAGATCAGTCGCTTACTCCGTGTTTTAACAGTTTATTTAGAGGGAAAGTGAGAAGATATGAAGCATTGTTTACTCTGGCATTGTTTACTCTGGCAGGTGTGGTTCACGCGTAAAACACAATATTTATGACACAGACTTTGTGTTAAACACAATATCAGTGTCATAAAGCGCTCCCCCCGTCGTCATACCTCCTCCTCCTGTTTGCCTTTGCGCTTGGCGTCTGAAGCGTCGGCGTCTCCTTCGTTCGCCTGGTCGTCAACGACCTCTCGCTCCACTTCTTCCTCCCCGTCCTCCAGCTGAGGAGTTTGACATAACAAATGGATTTTTCACATTAACATTTTGTTTTCAAGGGAACGAAGGAAACGTTCAATATAAAAACACTAACGTCCCACAGGGAACGCTGAAACAAAAAAAGGCGGGCCAATGAAAAACAGACCCCAGCTGGGTCCGCTGTTCCTTCGCCGTCAGGGTCCCTGTCTCTGGCGGAGGCCTTCCTTGTTTCCACGGCGAGGGACGCCAGCTTAGCACTGCGCTTCCTAATGGCTTCAAGCAGGAGACGGAAAAATCTGTGAGGACAAAACAAGTTAATATCAGGCCAGTACAGACACTACTGTATTAGTTTTATTTGACCATTGATTAGCCTTACATTGACTAACACAAAAGAATATTCTTCTTTTCTGGTAACAGACTCACCTAGTTTCCATGTAGTGGAGGATCTTTTGGGGTGACAGCAGCTTATCGTCATTGTAACGTTCTGGAGGCAGGAACTGAAAGCTGACTTTGAACGACCGGAGCTTTTGGTGATTTTCAATCCGCAAAGTTTCTACCACATCCACCTTCTGCAGCACCTGTTCTCACACACAAACAAACACACACACACACACACACACACTATGAGTATCACAACAAATGCATGTGGAAATAAAAGAAGAGGCAGGATCAAATACTAGCATCAGAAAACAAGCAACAAAAAAATCAAGAAAGAAACCAAAAAAAAACACGCAAAGAAAATGAAAGAGTGGAGGGAAGATGACGAGATAACTGAAGCAGATCCGTTACCTCGGCCAGACAGACTCTGGTGAGTCTCTTTCGGAGTGTCTTGGCCCTCTTCAGGGCTTTCCTGGTGTTTAGCACTGGAATGCTCATCATGGGGGTCTTAATGTTGGAGCTGGCCACCATTAGGATCTCTCTCAGCCTGCGGGGTAGACAGATGCAGAAAGAGTGAGACGTAAGAGAGCGAGTGTTTGCTTCACACGCTTCTTTTCTTTCTTCTTCTCCCTATTCTGAGAAACCAACGCCAGTTTCTCCGCCCCGCTCAAAGAATTGTGTGTGCCCTGGATAACGTGTTCATGTTCATCGGTACGTAAACAGGTCGTTACCGGGGTATTCCCAAGGTCACGTTCATCTCTCCTCTGCCGGCGAAGTGGAAGGTGTTGAGGGTCATCTGGGTGGAGGGCTCGCCTATGGACTGGGCTGCCAGCAGACCCACTGCTTCGCCTGGGTCGCACAGCGAACGCTGCCACTTGTAGAGCAACAGCCGCCGGAGGCTGATGACACAGACAGAGACAGATAGAGAGAGAGAGAGGGGGAGAGAGAGAGAGACAGAGAGACAGATAGAGAGAGAGACAGACAGACAGACACCATGTCCTTCAGCTCACATGTCTTAGTTTCATTAAGTTGTAATACATTTCTTTGCCGCCCAGTCATTACCTGTGGGTGTCCACGGCGTCTCGGCTCCTCCCACCCTCGTTCTGGAGGTACTTCTCCGTGATGCTGTGGAAGGTCTCCGATACTGAGCCGAAGCAGACGTCGGGCTTCAACAGGCCCAGCGAGGGCCCGGGGCAGCGGGAGGCCTTCCGGCTGTATTTCGATCTGCTCGGCCCGTCCAGGGTGCGCCACATCTCCATGAGCTGCGGGTCCAGAGGGGGTTAAAGGGTCAGTGGTCTGTATGCACGGAGGTGTCAACATCCACGAAACGCGTCAGATCCTTCTCTACATGTTAATGACCTGCGACTCTGCATCATTTCTGCCGTAGACATCTGGATGTATTTGTTCTGCGGCCGCCTTCAGCTTGGACAACTTCTTTTGAGAAAACAGCAAGAACGCTCCTGACGGAAGATTAAAACACATACACAAATATTACAAACATTCACATAGAACTCACAAAACAAATACAGCATACTATTACATTATTGATCTCCTGCTCAAGCAGAACAGCTCATAGGGGGATTTTTATTAACCTATTCTGAATTATATACAATACCTGTCAAAGGTTTCGACACACCCGCCACAAAAGCTTGATCCACTACAGGATGGAGAGGACTGCCGTGTATTTGGCATGCTTTTAGGTTGCAGAAAGTCCTCTTCACAAATATATGTTATTTTGTATGAAAGGGTTTGGAATATTGTGTACATGAAGAACAAAACGCTGTCCAACGGTACGACCAGACTGACAGTTGAAAGGGCAGAAAGAGAAACGGATCCCTTTGAGCAACAGTTCAATAAGAATAGAAGGAATCACCACTCATTGGTCCAATTATTGGAAGCTTAGCATCAAAAAGTGCGGATTTAAAAAAGGAATACGTTTTATTCAAGTTATTCTTCTTTTGGGGCCAAAACTATTACAAATTTAGTGTGTGAATTATACTCTTTTTCACTGGTTCAGTGATGCTTGTGTGTAGTACATATTTATCCCCAGTGGCCATGATGGAGCACCGTGGGGCCCATGAACTACACCGTCACTGTGGCAGCCATTTTGGCCAGTGGCATCCACTGAGGGGGAAGCACTGAATTTGACACGGCTGCGTTTCAGCTGGTTTGAACGTACGTCTGTTATCACAGAGTGGACAAGTCACCATTGAAGAAAAGAAAAACAACATACCAGGTGTGTCCAAACCTTTCACTGGTACTGTAAATGCCCAAACATTCAGCACAACTCAAAGACCCAACGTGCAGTTAGTCAGTCAACTTAAAGCTCGGTCTGAAACAAACGGCTCTCTGTGTGCAGCAGTCACAGGATAACTCTGCTGGCAAACCAAACGCTGTTATCTACCTCTCCGCGGACACGCCACCTCTCTCTTTGCTTTCCAGCGCTGGATGGATGCAAAGTGTCGATTGGCAGCCCGAGGGTCCAGGCGTGCCAACACCTCGTCCAGGCCCTGGGACCGCTTGATGACCTGCCGGGGAACGGGGAAGCACATGTGCCCATTGTTCATTTTCATCAAGGGTTTGCTGAATCCATGTCTTATTCAAACAGCGAAGACACCGCCATTGTCTGACGTTTAATGTTTAATGGATCGTATGTAAACAAATACATCACATTCATGGACTACTTTATTGCCTTTGTACAAGTCCTGAAGAGGAACAGTTAAAGTAATAAATGCATTATAAAGAAATAAAAAGGCTGAATATCCTGTTAACTATTTGATTTGGTTGGAAACATACCACATGAAGATGTTTAGGCCTTCCTGTTTCTAAAGCATTCCAACGTGAATAGTCCTTCATAGTATAAAGTAAACTTTAGAAATCACATGATTAAACCATTAGGAAGGAAGCAGCGTTATAGAATGGGATGCGACTCACTCGGGGTGCTATTAGTCATTTAAATATAGATATGATCTTGAACATAACTCCAGCTCTCTTGAACTGTTCATTTTTAAAAAAAAAAAAAAAAAAAAAAAAAAAGGGGATTTCTATGAAAAATATTAAATAAATATATATATATTCACACAGTTAAAAGGTTTTTTATTGAACCTCAGAACTTCAACGTTACAAACAACTTGATAGACTATGGCTAATAAACAGTAAGACCCAGAACATGTGCTGTTCTCTGCACATGCCACCTGATGCTTGTGTGTAGTACATATTTATCCCCAGTGGCCATGATGGAGCACCGTGGGGCCCATGAACTACACCTTCACTGTGGCAGCCATTTTGGCCAGTGGCATCCACTGAGGGGGAAGCACTGAATTTGACACGGCTGCGTTTTATTGTTGTCAAAACACATATTCAGGTTCAGCAGGTATATTCAGCGGGTGTCTAGTTATGTTTACCCATTTGATAAACTATTTTGCAACGTGTCATTGTGCAACTCAAATGCATGTAAATATATTCAAACAGAGACGCATCTTCCCCAGTTACAGTTTACGGCTTATCTGCCTGAGGACAAGGAGACCATTAACGCCAATGTAACATATTGGTGCAGCCGTGTTTTCAATCTCAGAATGGGTTCAGCAAAGCCAATCAGAAGCCTTTCATTGTTTGGTTGAATAAGAAAAACAAAACATCTGCGATACACTTGTGCTCTCAAAAAAAAAGAAGCCAAAAAACAGACTACACACTGAGAAAGAAAAATGTATGGAGACAAAATGCATTTCAATCGTTTCTCAAATGGCCTAAAATCCATCGGCTTTATGCATGTCCGTGTCAGTATTCATGACGTGTTCACAACAACAACGACAACAACACTGCATCCGAGTTTTGCCCAGTTGTTTACCTTGTAGTTGTCCTCTATGAAAGAGAACTGCTTTTGCTGCAGGAACGGAGTCTTGGGGATATCCAGTCCGTCTTCTCCGTACAGGAACTGGACCACGGACCCATCGCTGTCCCTCACCGTCAGATCGTACTGCACTACCAGGCCCTCCAGATGCTTTATGACACATCTGCAGAGGACAGGAGAGAGATGGGCGGCAGGGTCAGTGGGAGGAGAGGAACATTGGTGTGCGGCAGCTGTGAAGTAACAGTGCCGTTCACTGGTTCAGTGATGCTTGTGTGTAGTACATATTTATCCCCAGTGGCCATGAAGGAGCACCGTGGGGCCCATGAACTACACCGTCACTGTGGCAGCCATTTTGGCCAGTGGCATCCACTGAGGGGGAAGCACTGAATTTGACACGGCTGCTTTTCAGCTGGTTTGAATGTACGTCTGTTATCCAATCACAGAGTGGACAGCTGCTTGTTTAGTGTCATGCCACCATTTCAGTTGTTATTTATTTCAACTCTAAAGTTGTTGTAAGTAGGGTGGAGGAAGTAGCCGCTCAAAGCAGCATGCACGTAGCGACGGCCCACATTTCCCATATATATATATATATATATATATATATATATATATATATACACATATATATATATATATATTACATATACTTTGGACACCAGATATGATAAGACCTGTATGCAAACAATGCACACCAGTGAACTGGCCCTGCACAGACATGTGCAACGTACTGTTCCCAAGAGGTGTCTCCGTTTCAACGAGCTCCTGAGAGAGAGAGGCCACGTCAGGGTTTACGTTACCTCTGCAGGTATCCTGATCTGGATGTTTTCACGGCTGTGTCGACCAGTCCCTCTCTGCCAGCCATACAGTGGAAGAAAAACTCCTGGACGCGACAAGGGAGAGAAACATGAGTCACATGGAAACAATATTCATAGTTTAGTTTCACTGTTACATTCACTGAGTGAGCCCACTGTGAGCCAGATTCACGAGAGGCACTACTCTGATCATCGGCATCAATTCCGCGGGGATCTCCTCAACTGTGGTTGACAAATATAGAATTTTGGTGATAATCATGGCCACAGGGCTGATACGTGTACCTGTGGTTTGATGCCCGTGAGGAACCTTCCAGAAACAAAGCCCCCAGCACCGGGGGCGGGGTCATACGGCTGGAAGCACGGCAAGGATTTCCCAGAAGGCATCAGTGGAGGCCTGCGGCCCTCCAACTCGATCTGACCTAGTAGACATGAAATCTAGAACACACACACACACACACACACACACACACACACACAGACAGAGAGAGAGACCATGTCCTTCAGCTCGTCACATTTCTTGGTCTCATTAAGTTGTAATACATTGTTTTTAACAGGGTTAGGGTATTTTAGGGTTAATCAGGTATTATGGGGGAGGTACCTGCATGGTGTTCACAGTAGATCCCTTGGCTCCTGATTGGACCATCAGTTGGAGGTTGTTGTCTGGGAAAGAGGTGTGGAGTCCGACGGGCATGCACACCTATGGACACAGATGGCGCAAACATTTGAATTGATGTGTGCTGTTGTCATGTATGACGCCATCGTTCCCAGTCCTGAAGGTCAGTGGTAGTGATGGTGGTGCTACTCGTAGTACCGGCGGGTTACCTTGTTGATGTCGTTGTTCACTTGGTTGGCCACTTCTTTGAACTTGTGGTCGGCCATGCTGAAGTCTTTCTGGTCCGGGTTGAGGTGAGCGTCCTGCCAGCGGCTCTGGGCCTCGCCCTGATCTACAGTGGCGGGCAGGTTGAAGGCGGCCTGGAGGGCCTTGGAGATAAAAGTGAAGTGATCAGTTTGGGCTGTTCTGCCCACAACTTCCAACGCGAGTTGCGAATGTTTCGCAACTCGCCAGCCAATCAGCGTTGAGATGCTCCGCCCGTTGGGCTGCTGCTGCTCTGGTAGCGCTGGAAGCGGAAGTTATCGAGGCGGAGTCGATGAAACTCCCCGAGCTGTGTGAGCCTACGGGTGATGTTATGAACCCAAACACCAGGGCCTTAGATGTTCCGACGTTTATGGGATGTCCACAACAAGTATAAAGCAGAACTAGTGGTTATTTCGACCGTGGTGGATGAAGGAAATTATAACTGTTTTACCGAGACAAGCCACGGAGATAAGCCACGCCCCCTTTTCGCAACTGGTTGCGAAAGACACAAATGAACACAACTTGACTGGAGAATAAACTGACGCGAGTTATAAAGCCGTTTGGTGTGAACGCACCATAATGCTGCAAGTTTACCAAAGTCGTACTAAAACATTTTGACAGAGCGCCGTGTACCACACAAAATCACTTCGAGGTCAGTAAGCACAACCAGAATTAATTAATTTTTTTGAGAAAATTAAAGGCTTTTAAGTGCGCCTTATAGTGCGGAAAATACGGTACTTAAAAAGTATTAAAAAAGAGTATTTTCAGATTTGAACAAAAAATAAGTGCAAAATAATTTGATTTCCCGAGAAACTTGTGTCTTGTGCTTGTCATTATCAATTCAGACAATGTAATAGTGTATCACAACATCTGGATAGATGATTTGTCAGTTCATTTTGAAGGACCATCCAATGCTGTAACTCACCTTGGTGCCAATCTGCAGGGAATCTTGAATGATTTTTTTCCTTTGCTTGTTGGCGCCTGCTTTCACCAGGATATCTTCCACCCCTAGATACAAACACACACAGTGTTTCATTCAGTTCTTCTTCTGCCCTCAGTAGTCGTACACACACACTGCCAGACATGAACCAGCAATGCTTCAGTAATGTGTCTGTCAGGAGAGCACGTGGCGTGCACATTAAGTGCGTCTGGGTTCTTACCCAACGTGAAGCCCCTGTACAGCTGCAGGTAAGCAGTGAAGAGTCGAGCCAGACAGCTGAGCAGCTTGCCACTGGTCTTCCCTCCGTACAGCTCGTAGCAGCAGTGGACCAGACCGTAGGCTGAGGAGCCGTAGTGCGCCTTGTCCAGGACCCCCACCAACAGCTCCCCCTGACGAATCACCACCTGAGAAAGACGGGTTCATTCACTTCAACGTAATTACTTTGGACGTTGCCCAAAATTTCAAAAAGCTCCACACAATTTGTTCTCCATGTGGGTTTTTAAAATGGCATGAGTCCTTTTTAGAGTTTAAAGTTTCAGTACGCCAAACCAAAAAGGCAATATAACAATGCAACAGCTCCCGAAAAGTGAAGCCAAAGAATTCTGGAGCTCCTCATAAATAAACCCAGCCGATCCACGTCAGCGATGGGGCGTGGTCAGATACAATTGTCCCCAAAGATGTTTCAGTCATTTAAAATAGATCTCATCAGTTATGTTTGGTGTTAATTCATAATTTGATGCCATGAAAAAGGGGGTGTGGCATCATGATTGACAGCAGCTCAGACAAGTAAATATGGCGCAAGGAGACTCTGGAATTGCGCCTTCGCTAAGTCCCGCCCCACGAACGCAGACTGGCCAATTGTAGCGCTGCATTGGCCAGCTCTAACAAGAGTCCGTAAACCTCGGCTCTCCAGACTCGTGCAGTCGATTTTCTTCATCTTTAGGCGGGTTTTGTGGATCGCAAGCTAGTTGTGGTTAAATGTTGTGTAACTGTAATACTTGTTACCCGGGGAGGGAGATACACTTTTCTAAAACGTTACCTTCCTACGTAGAAACCTGGGGATGGGTGTATGGGCGGGACCCCTGATCACTGCTGCACAGACACTGGCTCCAAAATACGTCACCAGCGTACGTATTCTGGATATTTTGTCTTCATTACATTACAGTAGATGCAGTGCAAACGCGTCTTTAAATACAGTCTGTTTGGCACAAGTCTTGTGTGTGTGTGTGTGTGTGTGTGTGTGTGTGTGTGTGTGTGTGTGTGTACCTGTGAGTCACACATGCTGTCAGGACTGTATCCTGGAGCAGCGCGTGGTGGGACTTGGATCCATGCTTTGCTGGGGATTTTGGATTTGCCAGCCAGGTTGAGAGGCACAGCATTCTGGGGGATTACGTTCAGCAGGAGAGTCGACACCACCTACGACCAACAACAAGTTAAAGACACAATAGTGCAAGAGGCAATACAGTCGTGTACACTATGGACAGACTCTTGGGTTTTCTTGCATGAGGCACAAGACAAACGCTCAACACAGTGAACGTGTGATAACAACATTTGGGCTAAACCAAATTATAGCTTTCCTTGTTTCTTGCGGCTGTCACTGTCATAAAGCACCGACTGAAACAATGTCACGAGTTGAGCAATATTGAAATTGCCCTGCTTGCTATAACAAAAATACACAAAATGATCATCTGACAAAGTGACATGCAAAGCTGAAGAGAGAGAGAGAGACACCCATAGACAGAAAGTCGCTCCAATGTAGAGGCAGCTGCCTTATTGGTTTTCAGCCGAGTCGATATGATATATTATTACAATCGACACTTGAAATGATGATGGTACTTGCAAATGACACGGTAGTAGTAAATGTAACCCATCCATTGTGGTTTCATTTTTACCCCTTTCCTTTCTACAAAATGTAATACGAGGAAGATAATAATAATAAATATGAAATGTAAATCATACCCTCTAAACGAAAAAGGCAATCTGGTTTGAATAGACATCAAACACTCTTGACATCAGATATTTAGCTGATCTCTAGAGCAGTGTTTTTCAACCACTGTGCCGCAGGCTGTCAGGTGTGCCGTGAAAAATAATTTTTTTTTGCATACGGTCACTTCATTCGTGGAAAAAAAAAGCCAACTTGTGTGTTTGTGTGTGTGTATGTCGTCGCGCTGTTGGTGGCGTAATGTTTCGGACGTTATTGCACTGATGACACGGAGACGGGACGACGTTCTTAATCCTCACTTTATTGGGCATCCACCAACACAGATAGCGTGCTCCTCTCAGTTCAGCAACTCGAACGTCAACAACAACGGTCCCGTCAACCACACTTAACTCCCCTTTTCCGACCGGTTAATCCCGCCTCCCCTCTACTCCTCCAATCACAGGCACGCCCCCTCGACCAGCATGCAGGGTGCCACACTGTGATTGACAGCCACGTCACAGGGTCGCTACAGTGGTATGAAGGCTCAATACTCCCCTCTGCCTGTGGGTACGCAGCGTAATTAATAGGCAGATTTGCTGAGGCGACAATTTAAAAAAGTGAGATTAAGAGATAGGTACAGTACACGCATAAAAGTCTAATGGAGAAATTTTTGAAAAGAAAACTAGGTCCTGATCAAGATCCCCCCCACACGTGATCCAGATGATGAGCCCAGTACAAGTGGGTGTCAAAAGAAGGCTAAAACGGTGAGCTCAAGACAGTACAGTGATGAGTATCTGTCATTTGGATTTTCCTTCACTGGGGTTCCCGCCGCACCGAGTCCGTTGTGCGTTGTGTGTGGGGAAAAGCTAGCTAACAGTGTCATGGTCCCTAGCAAGCTTAAACACCACTTGCAAACTAAACACCCTGCGCTCCAAGACAAGGATCCAAACTATTTTGTTCGTTTGCGTGACAACACTATGAAACAGGCTACTATGATGTCAAAGGCCACAAAAGTGTCCGAGAGAGCGCTGGAAGCTAGCTATTTAGTAGCGGAACTTGTAGCAAAAAGTCAAAAAAGCCACACACTGTGGGGGAATCATTGATATTACCCGCCTGCAAAGCCATTGTCAATGTCATGCTAGGCCCAGATGCAGTGAAGGAGATTGCTAAAGTTCCCCTCTCAGATAACACCATAGCAAGACGTATCGATGACATGTCTGCTGACATCGAGAGCATTGTTTTGGAGAAGATACGCTGCAGCGGGAAATTTGCTTTGCAACTCGATGAGTCGACAGATATAAGTGGCCATGCCCAACTCCTGGCTAACGTGCGCTTTGTTGATGGATCTTCTATACGCAAAAATTTCCTTTTTTGCAAGGCAATGCCCGAAAAAACAACAGGGGAGGAAATATTCCGAGTGACATCCGAGTATCTCAACCAAGGAGGACTTCAGTGGGACAGTTGTGTGGGTGTTTGCACCGACGGAGCTGCAGCCATGGCCGGGCGCATCAAAGGCTTCGTGAGCAGAGTGAGAGAAAGAAACCCTGATGTTGTGGTCACCCACTGCTTTCTACACCGAGAGGCACTTGTTGCTAAAACGCTACCAGCAGAGCTAACCGGTGTGTTGGAAAGAGTTGTGAGCATGGTTAACTACATTAAAACAAGACCACTAAAAAGCTGCCTGTTTTCTATTTTATGTGAGGAGATGGGAGCAGAGCATAGTGCCTTATTGCTCCATACAGAGGTCCGATGGTTGTCACGGGGAAAGGTTCTAGCTCGCGTTTACGAACTGAGGGAGGAACTGAAAACATTTTTGACAGATGAGAAGTTTGATGGTGCCAAGCTGCTTGGAAGTGACGAGTGGTGCGCAAGACTTGCGTACCTGGCAGACATTTTCGGATATCTCAATGACCTCAACTCAAGAATGCAAGGCCGTGACGAAAACCTACTCACAAGCGCGGACAAAATAAATGGATTTCGTTCAAAGGTCTCCCTCTGGCGACAACACCTCGGAAGGGGTACTCTTCAGATGTTTCCCCTCACTCAAAAATGGCAAGAAAAAGTCAACACCGCGGCTTTGTGCGAAGTGATCGAGAAACACCTGACGACACTTGAGGAGAAACTTTCCTTTTATTTCCCCTCAGCCTACAACGATTTTGACTGGGTCAGGGACCCATACAGGGCAGTGTTGGATGACACAAATTTGACTTTGCAGGAGCAAGAACAATTGATTGAACTCCAAGAAGACCGCACATTAAAACTGCTCCATGCTGATGTACCTATGGATAACTTTTGGCTGACTGCTGCCATGGAATACCCAATTGTGGCAAACAGGGCTGTCTCAACATTGCTCCCCTTCTCCACAACATACTTATGCGAGCTGGGCTTTTCAAGTTTAACAGCGATAAAGACTAAACATAGAGAACGTCTGCGATCCCTTGATGAGGAATTACGTGTGTGCCTCTCATCAATTCCTGCCCGGATACCACGTTTGTGTGCATCTAAACAGGCCCAGATTTCGCATTAAGTGAGTACTATGTCATTTCATAATAAATGTATTGTCGCGTGGCGGCATAGTTTAATAAAACACAACAAATAGAACACGCGTTTCCCTGATTTCTTAGAGTATATTATGCTCATGCTGAAACTATGTTTGGGTTTGATTTGCATATCATTTCCTGTTGTTGGTGTGCCGTGAGATTTTTTCTGTGTCTTAAGTGTGCCTTGACGCATAAAAGGTTGAAAAACACTGCTCTAGAGGACAAACAACTCTGAATTAAAATGCCATCGACTCTTTCGGCCCACAAAGTCTTCATGAACAGTTACTGATTGGTTTGGGATTCACGCAGAATACATTACCGGCATTGCATAATTGAATATGGCTCCGTTATCGTGGGCATGCGCGGACCAGTATTGTGGCAAACCAATAGCCTCGTCCCAACTTCACTGACCTGCTTCCCTGTCCAGAGCGGCTGGGGTTTGAGTATGGCCGGTGGCAGCATTGTAACTCTGCCTGGTTTGTCCGTGAGTCCCCTGTACACCAGCTCAATGTACTGGACTCGGGTAAAGAAACAGCCTCGGATCGTCATCCTCGTACCAGACACCATGTGGTCCTGGATTAGACCCGCTAAAGGTGTACCATCCTAATGAGAGAGAGAGGGAGAGAGTGCTGAACTGTGTGCACTCATAAGAATGTGTGGGCCACTGAAAAGAGGCTGCCCGTGCCTGAAGAGGGCTGCCTGCTACTGGGGAACACATTGTTGTTGTTGTTGTTGTTGTTGACGTCATAGCGAAGACGGATGTGGTCCGGGCAAGGACGCGAGGATAAACACCCCTGGCCCGAGATACACACACACACACACACACACACACACATTTATATATACATATTTATCAGCTGTGAAGTAACAGTGCCGTTCACTGGTTCAGTGATGCTTGTGTGTAGTACATATTTATCCCCAGTGGCCATGAAGGAGTACCGTGGGGCCCATGAACTACACCGTCACTGTGGCAGCCATTTTGGCCAGTGGCATCCACTGAGGGGGAAGCACTGAATTTGACACGGCTGCTTTTCAGCTGGTTTGAACGTACGTCTGTTATCCAATCACAGAGTGGACAGCTGCTTGTTTAGTGTCATCGGGCCTTTTTTATTCCAATACAAGCACTCAAGCAACCGAATGAGGACAGTTGGAACTGTAGATTTAATTAACGGGGACACAAAACTATTCTAAAATAAACAGTACAAAGAGTCTCACATGAAAAGAGTTTGGTAAAAACTTTAATGCTCCGTTTTGGGCCGTCAGATACCTTACCAACTGACCCTTCTCCAAGCCCCGCCCCCACACAGCTACTCCGCTAAACCGTAGAGCCCACACTGTCACTAACTTTGTAAACATATATCCAGGATGTCAAACTGATTTAGCAGATAAAACAAGTTAAGTTATCTAGCGGCAATGAGAGAAACTCAGGACACATTCCTGATTCTTTTAGGAAGTTCCACATTTCACTGCATATCCCGTTATCCAGACAACTGTACTCAGGTCTAATGGAACTAGACAGACCATATGCCATGGTTAGCTATTCTAATATCTAACACTCAATTACAAGCCTGATGGAAGAACGAGTTAAACCAGCTCGGATTAAAAACTGTCAAACTTCAGAGGGACAATTACTGTTGCATAAGAGTTGAAGACAATGGCGAGCTGTGTTAGAAGCTCTCTTCAGAGAGTCCCACCTACACTGGGTGTGTGTGTATGTACCAACCTTTGGGACGAGGTACTGCTGGTCCGTGCTGACTAACGTGTAGGCCTCTGCTCTGGCCAGCTCACTTTGAGGGAAGTGCGCGTTCATTTCATCTCCATCAAAGTCCGCATTGTACGCCTTGCAGTTGGCATAGTGGAGCCTCAGGACCTGCGGCGGCGCATGAAGATGAAGATTTGTCATGTATTTTATGCGCTTCTTTCAAAAACGCGCAGGGAAAACCGACGGGCCTGAACCCAATGGAGCGTACCTTCTCTCCTGGTAAGATGCGTGCGCAGTGGGCTTGTATGGAGGGTCTGTGCAGAGTTGGCTGTCTGTTGAGCAACAAGACGTCTCCGTTCTTTATATGGCGATTCACCTGGACAAGAGGGAAGGGCTACGTCACGGACGAGGAAAGGTCATCTCTCACCGCGGGGCGTGCAAAGGCGTTGCGTCTGTTCACTACAACCATGACATTATCGTAGCATCGGACTTACTATCTTCATGGGCATCTTATGTGGACCGGGACAGGGCGTCAGCAGTTGCTTGGCAACGGCTTCCCTCTGCGTGAGGCAGTCGGCTGAGAGAATGGTTTTCCTACCATCCTCGTTGATCACCATGGACGCACCGGGGTGGATGTTGGGTCCGTTGAGCACGGCCTGGCGGAGCTCCTTCACGTTCCACGGGGTGACGGGCTGCGGGTAGGTCAGCTTGGTGGCAAACACCTGCACAGGAGAGACGGAGAGCTCGGGTCATTCCGGATCAAACTCGAGCTCGCTACACGGCGGCGGTACGCGTAAACATGTCAGACGCTCTGAACATTCCTGCTATGTTCATTTCAATTGGCAATTTCCCGTTTCGACTCCGATTCTACTTCTGGTACCCGCTCTAAAATAACCAGAAACAAGGTCAAGGTCTACCATAGGTATGCCGATCTCGTTGGTCTCGATGTACATGTCTGGACAGATCACAGATCGCGCGGCGTAGTCCACTCGTTTTCCCATCATGTGTTTCCGGAACAATCCGTCCTTCTTCTCCAAAATCTGGAAGGGAGAAAAGGAAAAAATTAGGCAACTGACAAGAGTAAAAGAAGGCTTAT
>NC_046975.1:4174825-4224825 GCF_009769545.1 Cyclopterus lumpus | reverse complement strand
TGTTACGTGGATACAATGTAGTATTTCTTCCAAATACAACGTGCTATATATATGTTTTCATCTCTCCCCTTTTCTCAGATGGTTTCTCCCTCCCAGAAGCCTTCAGTGCGTAACAAACATGGCGGCGCCCGGACGGCACGTAGGGCATTATATTCAAAGAAACAGCCGTTTTTTGATAAATAATATCGAGCAGTTGTGGAGTCACAGGTACGACAGCTTCGTTTATCGCAGAATATAATTCAGTCGGTTTAATGTTTTTCTAATTGTATGCTTTGCTCCACGAGTCTCACGTGCAGCAGCTAGCGTTGCCTGACAGGAGGTCACGTCTTCGTAAAGCTAACCGACGTCACTGCAGCACGCGCTTTAGACAGGTGTGAGGCATGCACACTGTTACCTAGACGGGTTGACAACATGGCGCTTTACTGTCAGCCATCCTGTCTGCACTCTGCTGTTCGACTGAGACGACCTCATGCACGTGTGAACATGTTATCCTGGCCACGTCCTCCCTCAACACGTTTAATTATCTTAGATCATAGGTGATATACGCATGTGCAACAAGGGGATCTATGAATTAAAACAGTTTATTTTCCTATTTTTTTTCTCCTCCAGGAGTTTTGGTTGGACTCCAGCTCTGCGACAACAAGCTGCAGAAGCTAACAAAGGTAATTTGGAATAATCATTTTGGTTTTGGTTCTGTCAGCACAGACTGTATTTGTGTGAGAAAAATCGTAGCTTCAGAATATTAAGGATGGCAATATCTTTTTAATATTTTTCTAAATAAATGTAATTATTCAACTATAAACTGAATATATGGAGGGCATAGTTAATCTCTGTTAATGGCTGTAGCATGAGGCACACTGTTGTTACATAGTTATTACGTTAATCTCATAAAGGTACTTGTAGTTTATGTTTAGATGATCCAACATACGCTGTCCGGCAGCCATTAATGACAATGAGCAACAGACAGGGTTGGGCATTTGTAAAGTATTGAGAGATGGACAAACACATTGTTGATTTTCGTCCTAACCGTTGGTTTGTTGACAATAAAAACAAATGGACAGATTCTTCAAATAGATTAATGTGTGGAGAATTTATCTAGATTTTGAGATTATTTATACTTGATAGTAGTACATCCAGTGACGTTAACATCCCACCTTTTTCCTCGGTGTCGTTGCAGATTCTACAGATACGTTTGTCATCCCTAGGAAGAAAACATGGTACGTGCCCGTCCCGAAGAGCTTATTTAAACAGATCCCCCAGTTTAAAGTCAGCCAAGGTTTTACGTTTGAGTCCGAACACAACTGAGGCTGATGCCACTTCTTTCTTGAACAGGAGCAAGGAGGCAGTGCTGGAGGCTCTGGCGTCCACTGTCGGCAGGGTGAGAGCTCCTTCGTCTCTCTCTGTCTCTCGCTCTGATGATTTTTCAGTGTGGATGTTTACTCGTGTATCCGTCTGTGTGTTACACTTTCTTCTTTTCTCCTTCCAGGATCCCACAGCACACCCCTACCACTTCCAGGACGACCCTTACCTCTCCCCCAGGACCTCCTCTGAGTTTGTACGTGAAACAAACTTCTGTTCTGAAATCAGTCACTTGTCGTGTACATGAACATATAAAGGGACCGTTGTTACTTCATAATGATTGTTTGAAAGGTTTTCATTTCATTATGTTTCAGCCATTTTGGAAGGGATGCTAATTTTGATCGGGCGTTATGTGGATATGGTACAGATTGTTATGGTTTGTCTCTGACCCCAAGCGCACGACAACAGGAACGTTTAGTTTTAGCCGAACACACGGCGTAGTTTATTTGAGCACAAGTCGCTGGGAAAAAGAAACACAAAACTCAAAGTGTGCCCTTAGTCCACGGGTGATCGAACATCAAACCCATCAAAACCAAAAACTCGCTTCTAATCCAGGGGAAGGGACAAAAGCTCTCACCAGGTAATCCAGTTGAAGGTCGAACAGAAAATACTCCACACAAAAAGTCAGCAAAAGACACAAGGCAAAAAGTCCACGGACATCATGGCACGAACTCGCAACGAGCTACTGTCAGTCCTGACAGATGTTGTGTCTCATACAAAATACTATTGACTTTTTACCCTGGAGACAAAACGATGAAAACTAAAATAAGTGTTTTTTCATGGTGTCTATTTTAAGCATTCTAAAAAAAGTCCAGGTGTAATCAATGAAGTTACGTATGGCTGTATCTGGGGATACGTCGTTAGTGTTATTAGTTCACCATTATTAATACTATTTTCTTTGCTTTTACAAGGAGTCAAATTAAGTTTGGTTACATTTGTTCTTCTTGTATTTCAGGTACATTGTTTTAACACCGATGTACAACAACAGTGTGCAGAAACACTTAATCAGTACCAACAGTCTAGATTGCTGTTGTGTCCACAATCAATGTAAAGAGTGCACTCTCAGTATTATAGATATTTGAGTCCTAAATATTGAGTAACCGACCGTGTGTCATCGTCCCTCTCTCTGCAGAGGCTGTACTCGCTCTCTCAGGAGTCTGGCAGGTCCGCGGCCAAATTCTTTGTCAACAGCAATCCCAAGTTCTTCACCACAGACTTTGCTGAACCACACATACCCGTAAGAAATGTAACACGGCCACACTGCAGGATACACAACCAGCTGAGTTCAGTCCAGGAGAGTTCTGGGAGTTACACTGCAGCGTTACTCTCATGGCTAACTTTGTGTGGGCGTGTGCGTGTGTGTGTGTGTGTGTGTGTGTGTGTGTGTGTGTGTGTACACAGTGTCTGATGCCAGAGACTGTGTCGCTGCTCCTCGAGGAGACGAGTGAGGAGGCACTCAAGGAACGGATCAGCTTGAGGAAAGTTACAGCCGCTGTCGACATGTATGATCAACTGCTGCAAACTGGTGAGCACACACACTAACACGCACACACTTTCTCCGTTCATGGGATACTGCTACATCAATTCTTCAATTCTTTCAGGCACAGCGGTCTCCATGGAAACGACCCATGAGTTGTTAGACCTGATCTGTCTCTACTGTGACAGAGACCCGGTCCAGGAGGGAGGACAGCAGGCCGAGGATGTGGTGAGTCCTCTCCTGATCCAAACCTCAGGGTGCTGAGGAGGGACACACAAGCAACTCTTCATCATCAATTACCGGCCAGTTGTGTATGTATATATGTATGTACTTTTGTGTGTCTCTGTGTTTTCAGGAGGAGTCGGGAGAGGAGGTGAGGAGACGGAAAGGGAGGTTTCGTCGGGCTTCAGACCAGCTGAGATTCACCTGGAAAGAGAACTGCAACGCAGAGCGGATCTTCAACCTGCTGCCAGAGCGAGACACGCAGTGTTACTCGGCTCTGATCAGGGGCATGGTGAAGGTTTGTGGGCTTTCATCGCTCATGTCGTTCACACTGAAATCATGTTGGCGTGTCGTCTGCTGATTAAAGTGCACGTGTCCGTCTTTCTTCAGCATGGAGCCTACGCAAAGGCCTTCAGCGTGTACACCGACATGCTAAACAACAGAGTGACCGGTGAGTTGCAAGAGACATTAGATAACACTTTAATGGCAGGAATTTGAGTGGAAATTGTAGGTTGAAGTGATTGTATTCAAGTTTTAAAGCAAAGAAAAACTAAGTACAGTATTCAGGTCATTTGAATAAATGTAGATTTCAGTTGTTAAAAAAGCATTTATTATTATTTCAAGAAGCGGATAAAGATTTGTGTCGTAATCATGTTTCAATTAAATTCAGTTTATTTTGTATAGCCCAAAATCACAAATTACAAATTTGCCTAAGAGACATCCCTGTGCCAGGACCTCACATCGGATCAGGAACAACTCCCAAAAAAGGGAAGAAACCTTGATGGACAGCAGCAATAGATGTCATGTGTACAGATGAACAGCGTTACAGAGTTATAACACATTCAATGAATATGACAGACATTATGAATAATTAGTAGTAGGCATGGACCACGATCCAGATTTCCACAATCCATGAAACAGGAGGAAGAGAGGAGAGGGTGTTTCATTTGGACTTAACGGTGAAAGTGATATTCTGCACATGATCTTCAGTACGGAGTTAGATATCAGATGCTTTCACGGTTGGTTTACGGTCTTCTTTTGAACAAGTTTGGTTCAGAATTCAGTATGTTGGTTTTTGACCGTGTGTATTGGTCAGTTGAAGTGTTATTCTTGATGGTACCATGGGGTGGCGCCAAAGAGTGCCATTTATAAACAAGTGCTGAAGTTTCTGCACTTTGTGTTTCCAGCTGACGTCCACATCTTCAACGCTCTGATGGCAGCCGCTCCAGACCTCCGAGACAAATACAACGAGAGATGGGACCTCATCACTGTAAGACCCCTTTCCCTTGTTTTTGGACCCCCAAAAAGTACATATTTATTATATATTAATTTATTGGATTAATTTATATATATTAAAACATACATAGGATCAAATATTGTATAGAATATATATATATATATATATATATATATATATATATTGATTGAGTGTACAATAATTTAGGAATTATTCAAACTCAACTCAATATTTAAATATTATTGTTCTATTTTCTATTAAATAAAAACATACAGATAAATTAATAAACAAGATGGTTTGTTGAAATCCTGCGTGTGTGTGTGTCTCTCTCTCTCTCTCTCTCTCTCTCTCTCTGTCTCTGTCTCTCTCTCTGTCTCTGTCTCTCTCTCTCTCTGTCTCTGTCTCTGTCTCTCTCTCTCTCTCTGTCTCTGTCTCTGTCTCTCTCTCTCTCTCTCTCTCTCTCTCTCTCTGCCTCTCTCTGCAGGAGCTGTTGAACCAGATGCGTCAACAGAAAGTTCAGCCCAACCTGCTCACCTTTAACGGTGTTCTCAAAGCGCTGAGACGCTGCGGCTTTCTGGCCAAAACACAAGCTCTGTACACTCTGAATGAGATGAAGGCCATGGGAATAGGTGAGCGCACACATAAAACACACAGGGGTTCAGTAGTTGGACACCAGTGTATCCGTGTGGAGCGATGGATGAACCGTAGTCTTCTGTTGAGTATTCCCTTTGTGTTCAGCTCCGAGTCTGGCCTCCTTCGACCACGTCCTGGCGGTCTTTTCCAAAACAGGTAAACGGGGTGTGAGGTTCCAGTATACTGAGACGTCACCAGCACAGTCTCTGGTGCCGTCGTCTGCGTTGCATTAAGTGTTTTTTGTTTCCCCTTCCAGTCTCCTCTGGCCAGGGCAACACTGACATTTTACAGGAAGTGATGTCAGAGCTGGGAAGAACCAGCTTCATCTGCCAGGACCCCAATGATGGTATGTTGCTGTGCATGTGTATTATTTTGATTAATGATAACTGTTCAATAAAAAAAAATAGTTTGGACCTATTTTGTTGCTGCATTTCAAATATTTACATTTGAATTGTAATTTCTTTCGTTATTTTTAAGAATTTCATATTAAAATAAATAACCATTCATTCAGTGAAGAATGATCCAAGTCACTTCCACACATTGAGGCATACAGCTTATTGAGGCATACAGCGTATTGATTAAACACTGCTTTCTGATCGGTACTCGGAGTCAGTTCAGATATCGCCGTTGGTTTCAGGACAGAAAAAGTCAGATTGTGCATCCCTACTTAGAACCATAGTCTGTATATAGGACGTAACCATTGTGACGTCACCCATTGCTTTGTGGACTGCCGGTTCGAAGCTTCGAGTTCGGCATGTTGGCCGTCGCCATCTTGTTTTTTTTTTGCAACCAGAAGTGACACAATAGGGTGGAGCTAAGTACAACCTAACACTTAAAAATACATTTTAGCTAACCAAAATGTTACAATTAAAGATTATGAACTGAAAACACAGGCAGCTCTCAGATTGGAAAACGCTGTGGTAGTGACCTGTCAATCACAAGGTAGCTCCGCCCTAAAGCGTATTCTTCTTTCTGGTCTATTGGACTTTAAGTGGACTATATTTTACTAAATGAATATCACGCTGTATTGTAGAATACTTTAAACTAGAGATTGAGACCATAAACTCATGTTTACAAGAGAGAAGTAGTCATTTATATAGATTTCTATACAACCAGAGGAGTCGCCCCCTGCTGGCCACTATAGAGACTGCGTGTTTCGGGGACTTCTGCCTCGGCTTTACTTTTTCTGACACAAAGGTTGCCGCCTGCTTAAAACACACATACAATTGTAATCACAAAGCAGAGGGATTTACCCACAACTGTTCTCTCTTGTCCTTCCCAGTTCTATTCTTCTCCAGCGCGATGCGAATAGTAAGTCTTTTTTATTACTTGTTTAAATATTTATCACAAATGGATTTCTGCAAAGTGCAAGTCCTTAAGTGCAGAGTTGGTTATTATAGGCTCTGTCTATTCATACTTTTAGATGTATTAAAAGGGTTGTCGTTTAAATATGTATTGCAATATATAATATATTACACCATCTTAACATCCAATTCAATCAAACCCTTCCCTTTATAAAAAATAAATACTAATTTCTTTATTTGTAATCAGATGTTGTCTGGTGTGATTACATTTCAATTGTCACTGACGTTTTGAGGGGTTTTAAACTGCTAGTCTTAAATGTGTCTGAAGACGTGCAGATACACTGATCTGTCCCCCTCCCCCAATTGACCTGTAGACAAATAAACATCTGTTTGTCCACCTAACCTGTTTTCCCCTGCCGGTTTGTGTCCCCACAGTGCCTGGATAATAAAGATCTAGATCTGGGTTATAAGGTCCAGAGTCTAGTAGAACAGGGGGAGAACTGGAGGCTTCTGGGCGATTCCTACCAGCAGAGTGTTTATTAGTAAGTAAAACACACATCCCCTGTACCTCCTATATGTGACAGCAGGAAACATCATTAACCACATAGTGATGAGCCTCACCGCAGTCTGGAGCCTGAACTCTCGCCATGATATCTAATTCTGGAGATGAATTTCCACACTTTTGTTCTTTCTTTTAAAACTGGACCTCCTCTCCTCTGTCCAGCGGTCGCTTCTTCAACCTGCTGTGTATGATGGAGCACATTGACGTGGTGCTGAAGTGGTATAGGCGGCTCATTCCCTCGGTCAGTGCAACTCTGCATTGCTCTCTGTGTGTTCATTTGTAGCAGACCTTCATGGCTCACATGAAGAATCCTCTGCATATGCACAACTATTTGGACTTAAAGGCTTGTGACATAGATTCCTCTAATTTGTAATGCAAAATACAGGGATGGACTATCCTCATCTTGCCTTATCTAACTTCTATGACTTCTATGACGCTTGCTTTATGGGAATTAACAGCCCTTTTGATTACGTCTCTAGTTGTACTACCCGAACCCTCAGGGACTGAAGGACCTGCTGCAGGCTCTGGACACAGACAGTCGCCTGGACATGCTGCCCACGATATGGAAGGGTGAGTTTCAAGATGGCGTTCGGGTTACAGGAGTCTAATACAAGTCTCGAGTATGAAATCTGACCCCCGGTCAGTGACACAGACCATGTTAATATCGTGATGAACCCTGCACATTATTTACATTTCACTGACTACAAACTGCCGTTCCAGACATCCGGTCTCTGGGTCACGATAACAAGTCCGATCTGGTGGAGGAGCTGCTTACCCTGATGGCCAGGGACCGACACAGTCCAGAGGTCAGTGAGGGGGCGGGGCCCCGACGGTGGGCAGCGGCGCGATGAAGGTGGATTTGTGTTTGTGACCACGCGGTGTGCACGCAGGTTCAGGAGGCGTTCGCGGCGTGCGCTCTGGACGTGAAGAGTGCGTTTGGTGCGGACCGAGGGAGGCCCAGTCTGGAGTGGAGCAGCTCCTCCCTCTCACACATCACCTGCCTGCTGCTGAGAGCCAACAAGACCCCGCAGGCCTGGTGAGAGAGACTCCGCCCACCTACAGAAGAGCTTTTACCGTAGTCTGACTCTGCTAATGCTTACCGCCGAATGATAGATTACAGTGAAATGACTTCTCCTCCGCTCGATTGTTGTCTGCAGGGAGATGCTGCAGCTCTTCAAATCCAAGAACAGAGTTCCTGAGTAAGTCTGCCCAAAGCACAAATGAACACAACAGTGCCTAATTTATGACGTTATTTCACATTAAGAAAAGAATAGTAGCTAGTATTTTATTTTGAAAATCTACAATCATGGTAAATCGGTGGCGTTTTTGTTGGCTTCGACATCTCAAACATGTCATGACGGGAGGTTTTCAACACAAACCGTAAACATGTCACTAGCACAAGGTGACATTAATAAGTGATGCTTAACTATTATATAAACGTATTATTATACGTTTATATAATAGTTAAGCATCACTTATTAATGTCAATGACTGTGGATGCAACTGTTCCAACAGATAAAAACAAGTTGTAGGAATGACGTTTAATCCCACTTGTGTTCATTGGCTGCTCGTGTTATTCTCCAGCGAGGGGCTGCTGGATGACTTCCTGTCGGCGTGCTCCGGCGCCGTCTCTCCCGATAAAGCGGTGGAGCTGGTCCAGCTGTCCGCGGCCTTCGGTCTGCCTGCAACACCGAGGCTGGCCAAGAGGACGCTGGCAGAGTTTAATGTGACGGAGGAGCAGAGGTGAGGAGTAGAGACGGGAAACACAATGGGAAACTTAAAAAAAAAAATAATAATAATTTTAGCATCTTTGGGCCGATGGCTGTCATTTTACAAACACCAGAGGCCTGTTTGACAAAGATAGATCTGAACCATGGATTTAAGATGGATGTCTAATACAGCTGTAGCTCTTCACTATTTTAAGGAGGGTTGGTTTGCTATGAACTCTGGGTAAATTAGGAGTGCTCTGCTATTGTTCACCCCAGAAGAAAATGCTCAGTTTCTGGACTAATTCACCAGTTACAAGAACATTTTATTGTGAAAGATTCAGCCAAGACATGTAACTTTACAAGCCTTTTCCCAATGCCCCTTCCTCGTGTTCTTCTGTCCCATCCAGAGCTGTGTTATCTGGACTGGAGGCGACAGGAGAGCCCTCTGACTGAAGGAGACGATACTGAGTGAACCGCTGTGATGCCAATCCACTGATACAAACACGTTTCTGTTTCTAAATCTGTGTAATAAAACATATACGCTACTTAAACAAGATCCCAACCTCTAGCAATGCTTTACTTTGTTTGGCCGCTAGAGGCCGCTGTTTCTCCTTCTTCAGGGAGCTTTCAAGTGACTCACTTTACAGGGTCATACCACACTGGGTCATACCTTTTACAGCTTCATTCCCACTTTTCAGCTCACCAAAACACTGTAAAAGAGCATAGATGAGGGACAAGAAACTTTTCTTTTTTTTTAGTGCGTGACCATAAAAAGGGAACGCAGAAGCCAATGTCTCTTGGTGATAACCGACCCGACTTCCTCAAATCACTGATAAGCCACTTCCTCAAAATGTTCCGTGTGTGTTTTGTTTTTTTTTGGTGCAGATTCTGAGGAATTTAAGAACAGCGTGTCTAAACAAGACGGGTGCCAGAGAGAGAGCAAGAGAAACTAATTACAACATCCCTACAGCCGTGAAGCTGAAACACAGGAACAATATCATAATTATAGCATATCATTTTATTGTGTTTATTTAATGGCCTTATTAGCAGCAATCCCAATGTTTCATGTAGAGGAAACATTGGTATCCAGCGTGAGCAAAGCCTGCACAGGTGTGTGTGCCTCTATCGAAATGTTTTGTTCGACCAATAAGGAGCCGAGCTGTGGGTATGACCTTATAGGGACAAGTGGGCTTGAGTGAGTGAGTGTGTGTGTGTGGCACTTTCAGATGGGTGTTGTCTGGGGAATTGCTCTCCAGAGGACCTGCCTAAAGACACACACACACACACACACACACACACACACACACACACGATCGCTGCTACACGCTGATAACCACAACCTTAATTTAACACAGCATTCTTTTCACCTGCTCCAGATTGGAGGGGTGGGGGGACGACGACACATACACACCTTCACTCACCTGAATTATTTTTCCTATTCACTTTCATTTTGGACCCTTCTGTGAGAAGTACTGCAAGAGTAGTTAAAGGGACCGTTCACTCGGTCTGGATTGTTGTGGTGCGAGTTGCCTGCTTTTGGAGATACATCGGCCCCAGAGATGTCTGCCTTCTCTCCAATGTAACGGGACGAGATGGCACTTGTCTCAACAGGAATGTCTCTTTTCAGAACTCCTGTCCCGGTTACTAAAGCTAATCCACGTGGTTTATCTTGAGTAAATGGCACTATGGGTGAACTGTCCCTTTAAGGATTAGAAATCACCTGAAGGACCTGGAATAACAGCAGAAGTGTAGAGTTACCAACAACAATGGGGAGTTTAATTCGCCTGGATAAAAGGCAAACGCATCACCAAATAGTTTGTCTTCTGCAAGCTTGCAAGCCCCCAAAAAGACAACAACACTGTGGAAGTGGCCGGTCACATGCGTTCCTTTCTCCCACTCCTTTAAGCAACGCCACTGTACTATACTGGAGGTCAGAGGTCAAACCTGTCCACAAACACAGGATGTGATGATACCTCTCCCACGTGTTGCTTTCGAAACGGTTTCTCACCCGACACGAGGTGAAGATTCACTCCTGCTTGCTGGGTGCTAAAGTAAGAGTGGTAGTTTTGTTCCTCTTCTCTTAAAGACACGCGTGAGGGGAGAGGAAACGAGAAAGAGATGGCGATGGAAGAAGGAGATGGGCGCTCTAAACTCTAGCAGGGTAGCTGAGTGTCTCTGCTGAGAAAAGTAAAGGAGGCGTCCCTTCACGGTGATTGACGGCTCTAATTTAAATCCAGCACCGATAAGGATGATGTCATCGTTTAAGTTATCGCAACAACGATTCACATTGATTCAAATTGAAAAGGTTTTGGTTTGCCACCGAACAGGTTTGAAGTGTTTGAGTCCCAAAGCCCCACCGCTCCACTAGATGTGGATTCATCCGACAAAAGTCCCCAACGAGTACATTGTTTACTCCTGTTTGTGTGTTGAATCTGTTAAAAACCACAGCGACCGTATTCTTTTGAGGAAACTAATGTGTACATCTGGAACTGAAATGATTGAGAAGTGGACTAGCAGCGTTGTGGGTTTTGGTATCATGTGATTTGTTGATTATTTCAAATTAAGCCTTAAATTTACAATACAGATCCAACAATATTTTCTGTGTGTGTGTTTGGTTTATAAGTCACAGAAGCATTTGTTAAAAGCATCCATCGCATCCTGCTAATACCGCACAATGATCTGTCTCTCTGCCTGTCTCTCTGCCTGTCTGTCTGCCTGTCTCTGTCTGTCTTTCTCTGCCTGTCTCTCTGTCTCTCTGTCTGCCTGTCTGTCACATAGCTGAGGGCCAGAGGAGTGGCCAACAGCAGTGAATCGGCTTGTTGACATTCTGGTGTTATCACAGGAGTCACTCTTCAGCCTGCGGGCACAAAGTATCCACTGTGGTCTCAATTTCACATCTTATTACATTCCATTAGTGACGCATTGGCGTTTATTTAAACACAGGTCTATGAGTCGGGTGAAAGTATTGACTCCATGGAGGAACACACACAGCACCGTCTTTTGGTCTCCATTACTGGAGCGCTTGTTTTAGTTTTTGTCCCCTTCCTCCTGGTGCAGGGGAACAGGAAGGGCTTCATGTTTTAATGTCCTTGACACTGAATAAAGGGCGAATCAGCACTTGCCCCTTGAAACGAATTGTCAGGACTTCCGTACGGATGTGATGTCACAGCTACACAACGTATGGACCATTTGACAGTTTCGAACGTCTCCCAGTTCACCTCCTGTTGCTCTTCATGTGTGTGACGTGTGTGTAACCCTAACCCAGAGGGAAGAAATTGCTCTGTTCACACTAAGTAGAGGAAATCTCTACTGAACTGTCAGATCCAAACTGGCCGTGTGGTTTCGCTGCGTTGTGTGACATAACGGAACATCTTGCCCAACTCTCGTTTCTTGTTTGCACTTTCTGTATGCTGCTGTAATCCTGTACATTTGCCCCCTGCGGGACTAATAAAGGATTATTTTCATCTTATCCGTTGCCATCTTTGTCAATCCTTTCGCTTCAAAGCAATGTAGTAACCCGAGAGCAAAGTTCCAGGAAGCTGCAATCGAGGATTTGCTGACCAATCGAGGATTTGTTGACCAATCATGGCTTTGCTGACCACGAGGAAACGGTGTCAGACATCCGTCCGGAACATAAATCGGTACGCATTTGAAAAAAAAAAGCTGAATTAAAAATAATAATAATAAAACGCATTTCAAACAAGAATAAAGTACAGTGTGATACGTGTGAAATTGAATGGCTTGTTTTCAGATTGATAATCAGTGGATGAGGACGCTGGGGTGATGTGGTGTCCTATAGGGTGAGGACACTTGGTGTGTTGGGGGCCGTGCAGCATCACCTCATCAACCTCACCCGGAACTTATATATAAGTATATATATATATATATATATATATATGAACCGAGACATGTCTTAACCACACCAAGTTCTCCAAATGTCCACGAAGATGGAAAATATACATTACTGTTTCATCAGAAATGATTTCATCTTGAATGGTTGGCCTCTCGGTTATCTCTGGAGGATTGTAGAGAGATTGTGAACAGGGAAAGGCAGTGGCGGCCATCTTCAAGCTACCGTTACTGGGAGCCGCTGCGCTATGGACGGCGGCTCGTGGGCCTGCATCCGGACCGTAGTTAGGTTTTGGAATGTAAATTTGACAATTTTATAGATGATTTATACTTCATATTAGGTACATAAATGGACCAACGTGAGCGCAGTTAGACAAGTTGTGAACCTGAAATATCACTTTCAAAGTCCAGTAACGGCCTTCGTAAAACCAAACCGCTCGCTGCACCTATTCTCCGCGTCCCTCTCCTACATCCACTCCAACCCGAACGCCATCAGGAACGCTCACCGGTGTTTGTCCACATGAAGCTATTTCTTGGGGACTCCGCTCTCCGGAGCTTCAGACAAGACTACCCCCATCCACGAGTCTCCACTTCCCCCGTTCCCAACAGCCACGGTGACACCGCCGACCAACCATCGCACCCCTCCGGCCTTCCTTCTCTTTCACCCCTCTGCCCCCTCTTCTTCCCTTACCTCTTACCCCTCGACCTCCATCCCTTCCCCCTCGACCCCATCCCTACATCCCTTCATCCCTACATCCCTCACCCCTCGACCCCTTTTCCGTTTCATAACCTTTGCAATAAACCATTCAAACCCATATCGCTACTAGCGTGATCATTTTTAGTGAATAGACGATTAGATAACAGATAAAAGAATTGCAAGCATTCTCAATCGGATTTTAATGAAGGATTTTTAATATCAAGATCTTTGTTTTTACTGTAAGTGTGACAGACTTTCTCTCTTCTACGTTGCAGTGGCTGTAGGGAGAAAAGAACAGTGTGTGTCTGGGGAGAAGGTTATGAAACACACAATGGTGCAGGTGTAAGGTCGGCCTCTGCATATTTTGGTGTGCATCGATCCATGTTGTGATCCAAGATTCATACACCCTCTTTTAATCGGATTAATTTTAATAAAAAAGAAAATAAATAGCCACTGATAACACCTTTAACCCTGATTATCTACTTGTTGACAGTTTTTAAACCTCTCCAACAAAAGCCTCAGATCATTGCAAACCGGCATTTGAGTTCTGTGTGGAAAATGAATAAATCAGCTTTGACCTTTGGGTTCACACGGGGAACATAGAGCAGTGTCCTGGCTGCAAAGGCGTCATTTGATGAACAAACTAACAAAAGCAGAATGCATTGAGTTAGCTTGTATCAAATGACTGCTCTTGGTTGAAATAATGGGCTCATTTATCAGCGAGCAGTTCCCTTACTGCCCCACGTTTATTTTTTTCAATCTCACATTATGCTCTTGCTCAGCTAATGGAGCTTGAGATATACGTGTGTCTGTGGAGGAAACATTTGCAATTACTGTCAAAACCATGTACTTTACCGGAAATTGACGTAGGCCCGCTACATTAGCTGCAGAGCTGTAAATATGATCTGAGTCTCGCTGTGTGAAAATGTCTTGTCTAACACCTCATCACGCACCACTCGAGGCATGACGAAGGAGCCCTTCTGAGAATTAGGTTCTTCTGGCCCTGAAATATCTGCTCCTGCAGCCATCTGGTCCTAACTGCTGCTCAGGTTGGCAGCCACGCACTTACAAAGACTGAACAGCCCACACCGCTTATGTTTCACAGCAGTGTGAGGAGATGTACATCCTCCATGCAATACTGTTGTCCTTTGAACTGCGGCAATGAGAAAGAAGATATAGCTTTAAACGGAAGACTTGTCCGTCGGGGCTATATTGCTCATAATTTGTAAAAGGTTCTTTCTTCTGCTCATCATCCCAGAGGAGATCATATTAATTTCATTCACTCAATATTAAGTCTCTACATTTTGTGCACCACTAGGCACTTCTTTCTAGGTGTTCTAATCAAAATGTATTTTGTGTCCTCACCGTATAAAAGCATCACACTTCCACTTAACGTCCATCTTCTTCTGAAGGTAGATAACACCATACGCCAAAGAGGTGTGTGTGTGTGTGTGTGTGTGTGTGTGTGTGTGTGTGTGTGTGTGTGTGTGTGTGATGAAGTGCTCTTTAAGTAAGTTTAGCAAAAGAGCTCTTTTAAAAAAAAATGTATTTGCTCTCGTCTGACTGAGCTTGAGTGTCAAACAAACAGGACCTTTTATTTGGTCTGTTCTCAGTAGTCGTCTCTTTGAACTGTCTCGACCTACAGATACATTTTTGTGAGATGCTGCGAGTGGGAAAAACACATAACAGATTGCAATAAATGTACAGAAAATAATTAATAAAGAATGATGATTTTTAATGTAAAAATGTATAGACGGGGATATCAATACATATATATATATATAACGTTATATATATGTATATATATATATATATATATATATATATATATATATATATATATATAGAACCTCATTTTGAATTTGGGACTCAGGTTTTCATTCTTCAATGCTTCTCCCAGCTGAACTCGTCTTTGCAGGGAATCTCGACACTGCAGGGAATCGAACCCCATCCCAGTAAAACCAGGAGTACCATTACCAGTGCCATTTGTTTTTTGAGTGGCCCCCCCACCCCCCACCCCCCACCCCCCCACCCCAATACAGGAAACCGGATCACCCGGAGTAAAACCTGCCAATTTTTTTTTAAATTTGGCTCACCCTAGGGAGGTAGCCGGATCACCCGGACTACCCCCCCCTCCCCTCCCCATCCCCATCCCCCCCCAATACAGGAAACCGGATCACCCGGAGTAAAACCTGTCTAATTTTTTTTTAAATTGGCTCACCCTAGGGAAGTAGCCGGATCACCCGGACTACCCCCCAAGCCCCTCCTCTCCCCCAACCTAAGTAAACAGCGAAGCAAGTTGCAATCAAGCAGAAATTGTTGCCTTTCAAGTAACCTCTGGAAACAACGCCATGAGGAAACAAGGACTGAACACCCCTCAGAAGAAGGAAATGCAGATCCTCGAGTACTTCTCTACAAAGCTGTTGTCCCTCTGCATGGAAATCCACACAAGCCAGGTAGAGAATTCAAGTTGGGAAAAAACTGCTGGACTCATTAGAGATCTAAAAAATATAACTACATATAGAATTTTGTTTTGAACGCAGGAAACCGGAACATCCGGTAAAACCTGCATAGTTCCTTTTAGATGTTTAAATCTCGATCACCCTGGAGTGATTTGTGAGATCCTCCACCTGTTGCTGAAGTGTGCCCTTCATAAGGTTCAGGGACACAACCTCGGTCTGGAGCACATTTTTCTTTTCCATGTAGCCCTGTTCGTTGGAGACTTTTTTCTCCAGGGCCTGAATGTTCTTCATGAGAGTTTTGTTTTCCCTAATTAGAACAATCTTTTGTGGCTTCAGCGCTTTATAGCTTGACTTGGCAGTAATGAGAGAGTCCAGGTGATCCTTTAAACGTTGGATTGATTGAATCTTCTTTGTGTTTTCTGTCGTCAAGGAGTCAGTCTTTTCTTTCAGGACATCATACCTTCTTTTGTAGTCTTCTTGGTTGAGCAGCTTCATGATGGCCTCTGAGTGGGTCTCGAGCAAGTTGTGGTTCTCCTCCATCAGGGCTTTTTCCTCATCCTCCAGGACAGAGGAGTTGCACTGGAAATACTCTGCGATCTCCAGCTGCTCTTTGGCAGCCTGGATCCTTTCTTTCAGGACAATATTGTCTACTTTCAAAGTTTCTGAGTGGTTCAGTCTGGCGGAGCCTACGCTCCGCCAGAGCTTCACCTCATCAAACTTATTCTGTTGTACCTGGAGTTCCTGTTGCAGAGCCTCATTTTTAAGTTGGTCCTCTGCAATGGAAGCTTGGATTTCCAGGTTTTCTTTCTTCAGTGCTTCTCCCAGCTGGACTTGTCCTTGCAAGTCCTGGATGAGGAGTTGTAGGGTCTTGTTTTCTTCACTGAGGACGTCCTTCTCAGCCTTTACGCGGTTGACGACCGCTTCGTCCAGAGTAAACTCTTTTTTCAGTTTACCTTCCAGAATCTTAATTTTTTCTTTGAACTCCATATTATTCTGTCGTTCAAGTGCAGTGTCTAACTTGAGCTGCTCATAGCTATTCAGCTTCTCCTGCCTCTCCTCACATTCCTTAAGCAGATTTTGATGGCGATTGTCCATCTCTGCTTTCTCTGCTTTCGATGTGTTGAACATGTTCTGGAACAAGCCATGGTTTTGCGTCTTGTCCATTAACACCCTTAATTGTTTTCTAAGGGCAATACATGTACTCATTCTTGCCATCTTCTGTGTGTTATATTGTCTAGTTTTCTTATGAACTATCTCAATTGATTCCCAACTTTCAACCACTACCTGGCTTTTGTGGATCTGCATTTGGAGAGACTTCAGCTGTGTAGAGATGTTCTCCAGAATCCCCATTTCCTTTCGCTGAGAAGTGCTCGGTCCTTGTTCCTGCATCGCGTCGTTTGCAAAGGATACTTTAAAGGCAACAAATTCTTCTTGTTTGTAAATTGCTTCGCTGTTTGCTTCGGTTGTTGTGTAAAATGCACACTGTGATTTCAACATAAACACTGAACAGATTTGAGTCGTTATTGTGAGATAAAGAAACAAAAGGTTGAGAGAATTATGCAGAAAAGAAAGTACCTTCAGTAAGTGAGCCCTATATATAGTTTTCTCAGAGCAGATCAAAGGCACTATGGCATCCAGTGATGTCATAGAGTGATGTCATAGAGTGATGTCATAGAGTTCCAAAAGCAGAATCTCTGGCTCAGAGTCCCTGCCTCTCTGGAAAGGAACTGCATTGTGGGTAATGTAGGCATGGAAGAGAACTCTAAATCAAGACAGAGATGTGTCAAAGAAGAGGTCTGTTTCTTTAAGAGAAAAGTCACAAGCAGAGAACAATTCTGTACTTTAAGAGAATATTGGGGCTGAATATCTCCAAGTTTGGTTATGAATGTAATTTTACTTTATTAAAAGCAACATTATATGGGGGCACCATGTCAATTAACTTAGCCAGGAGGAAGAGTTAATGTGTGATTATGCAATTACCTAAGAAGAAGTTAAAAGATGCCATAAATCATTTATTTAAATTGTGTTAAAAATAGGTTCTAAATCCAATTATAGTTTAAAATCTATCTGGATTCATCAGTAAATAATATAAATATATATTTAAATAACTAAAAATAACATTTGTTCTTTGACCATTTAAAGGCGCTGAACTTTTAGGTTTTAATTAGATCATCTTCAAATTCCAAGACTGTAAAGACCTTCAAGATGGAAAGTTATCAAAAGCTTGAGGCTTCATGCAACGGTGTGGGTGTGGTATGGCGGCCATTTTACCTGGTTCACCATCATCTTTCAAGCTGTTGTAACTATTCTATTAATAATATATATAAATCTATTATATTCTTATTAAAATGGTTCGTGGACACACCACCAGAAAAAAATATGTGCAAAGTGAGATGTTTGGAGAGCAATCATTTTCAAATCGCGCTTGTACGTGTAGTAACAGTAAATTGTTTTTGTTTGTTTTAGACACAGACTGCAACGGGAAGTAATTTAATTCTTGTCGTGCCCAAATGCACTTTGACGGTCACCGTTTCTCCTTCTACTCTTGGTTTTTTTATTCTGTGTGGGTTTATTCGTGCTCTTTATTCTTCCTGTGTGTGTGCGTGTGTGTGTGGGTGTGTTGACCAAGTAATACTACAGAAAGACAATGAAAATGCAAGCGGTAAACAAAACATATATATAAATATATAATAAACCAAAACAGTTGTATTATTATTGTTATTGCACAGTCGTGCTAACACTCTCAAGAGACCTTTCAGGAATGAGGATGATGTCTGGACGAGCTGCACAGACACACTACTTAGTTAAAATCTTCTGTGGTTTGCGATTAAATGAAAGATCTGATCTGAACACTTCAGAGGCCCAGTGAGAACATGAGCATTTCAGCTTGAATCACACTCTTAGGGATACATATGCATTCAGCACTCATAGCCCATCTTATCTCCTCACTGTAAATTCCCCAGTGTTAAAAAATCATTGTTAAAGTATATTGACTCTTTCAGAGTTATTACAACAATAGCAAGAGTAAATACAACCAATTTAGCCTCTAGTGTTGGTGTAAATATTCAGAGTTAAACATGTTGCGTAAAATATACAGTGTAAATTGACTGTCAGAGTCATTACAACTAAAGCCAGAGTAAAACGTCTCCCCCCCATTCAGTTCCCTATTCTAAATCACTTTTTTATATCAAATGTTGATATTTCAGCAGAAGCAACCTTTTAGAATAACTATACGGTGTTCAACCTACACTCGCGCTGTGTTTGTGTCTTGAAATACCGAATTGCAGAGGGCTAACGTGACCGGGCCGAAAGCTATCTTGAATGTGTGGGCAGACTCACGAGCTAACGGCAAACTCGACAATGTAGGAAAGAGGTCTATGTGGAGGAATGACGATGTTTTATTATTTTTAATGTCCACAGATGAGCGTATAATAACAAAGACTTCATGGTTGGTTCAACTAGCTAGCTAACTATCATTAATACCATTATCTGGGACAAACTTAACGTTAGCCTTTGCATGCATGGACACTGCTAGTGAGTAAACAAATTAGTTTCTTATGAATTATTCATTGCATATAATTGCTTCTGTTTGGGCTAGTTAAACAGAATAATCACTTTTCAAAGTAATATGAGGTAACTAATTGTTTAATTACCGTCAGTCCTTTCTAATGTGTGTTTGGCAAAAGCTCGTCAGTGTTAAATGTAACTTGACCATGAGGTCTCAGTAAAGTACAGATAAGGTCATTTTACTGCATGTGTTACCCTGTTTTTAATTAGTAAAGTTTCCGAAAGTCGCCATTAAGTATTGATAACTGAAGTACTGATAACTGAAGCACAGACGTGACGCTTCTTATGTGGTGCATTTTATTATCAGGCTGCACCCTCTCTCTCCCCTGCTGGCTGTGCTCGAGCTCCAACTCCCGGACAGACAGGCGCGTGCGCGCACACGGAGCTGAGTCAGCGCACGGCAGAGACCGTGACGTTAACCAGGTGAGGTGAAAGCAGAATACTGTCTCGAGCTACTGCATGGCTTTCAAATAGCACCAGCTAGCAGCTCATATTTACAGAGGAATTAACAGAGCAGTAAGTGTGTCTGTTGTGTTACTGCTTCTGCTGCTACTGCTTCTGCTGCTACTGCTTCTGCTGCTATCTGCCTTAGCCCTAATGTAAATATGCATATATGGCATGCAAACTGTGTCACAATCATGCGCAAATAATAATGAAACATCAGAGCATTCTCTCCTAATGAGCCTAATTGAGTCACCTGATTTGGCCACTAATCTAATCTTAAAATGTCAAAATGAGTTCTGCCTCCATCTACAGGGGCTCCACACAGTCCAGTTACTTTAAATGAATTGGACAAATGCCGATTGGCATTTTTAAAGCCCAAATCAACCCATATGGTTTTCCCATCTATATGCCAACAGAAGCTGATGTTACATTACATGTCATTTACAATAAGTGCATTAAACCATGAGTACAAACTCAGAACAACAAGAATCAAGAAAGTACAATTTCTTCAATAAAGTTAAACTACAAAGTGCTATCAGTAAGAGCCATTTAAGTGCTACTATGTTACTGTCAGAGTATTTCATTTTATAAATAATAATACGGTTTCATTTTGTTGTTTTTACAGATCATCATGTTAATTAAAACCAAAATAAATAGGGAACAAAAATCAGCGAGATCAGCGAACCGAGCATGGAAGAATTTGTGAATGCTGCTAAGTCATACTCCATTGTAAAAAGGAAAGTGGATGTGTCAGTGACTTTTGAGTGGCTCATTTTCTGGCAAGCTACATTTAGTGGCAAAGTCAAAAGATATCACTGTTTTGGGTTTATACTCTTTCTCATTTTGTTTTCTCGTATATATATTTTTCCCCCCTAAGCTTTCATAAAGTTCTCCATGCCACCTGTCACTGAAGGCATCAGAGTGTACGATGAGACGGGAACAGAGGTGGATCCCGAAGTAGCACAGCAGCCCAACGCTGGTGTCTTCACTATCAGATTTGACTTTATTAAACTTGTTCTATCTTGATTACCATTTCTTTCTGCATAGTTCATGGAATGTTGACTAAGACTCAGTTACCCTTTTGAGGTTATGAAACCCATCAAATTGTAGCTGTTGTTTTTCTCTCTTCCCTTTCTCCTGAACTACATATATCTCCAGGGAACATCTTCGTCTGCCAGTCCACTGCTTGATGCCAATACATCGCTGGACCTTTCAGGTATGGATGATACGGTCCTCGTTGAACTTATAGCCTGCGTCTCTGACGATAGTCATCCTAGGTGAGGATTACAGCCCTCGCAGAAGGAGGATCAAGATGCCAAACGGGTTAGTTGATGTGTAAAATGTTTGTTGTAAACTTCCTTGGTGGATTGCCCCCTTTAAAAAAAAGTAACCCTGTGTATACGGTCAATTGTTCAAAATCATTTCATTTGATGGAATATTGTCTTGTCATTTACGATAATTTCACAGTTATCGTAACTATCGTTATTTCACAGTTTCAAGAAACCTGGTGGAGACCGTGTTGTCAGGGAGTACAACCAAACAAAAGGTCTGACTGGTTTTGTGGTGATTTAGAGACTGGACTGGGTTTGTTAAGTTTACAGCTTGCCACGCTGTTGCATTGCTTTGTGTCCAATGAATGAACTCAAAATGAGACTTGTTTTCCCAACTACTCATTTCATTCATTTTAAAGTGTCATTTTTCAATTGTCATTGCTACGAAATGTATTGAAAGCATTGCCGTTAATATACTTGTTCACTCTGCCCTTATCAGGACGGCACCGCCACGGCATGTGAGAGAGATGTATGCTAAAGGTATAGTTGCCATGTTCCCATACCTGATGGATCCATATTCCAACAATGGATATGTAAGTATTTGCATGGGTGCTTTAGGGGGTAATCCAGGTAGCAGGATGAGATGCTGTTTGTATGAAACTTAATTCTAAAATCCAACTTCAATATTTGATAATAAAAATGACAATTAATCTAATTAATAATAATGTTTACCAATTAGCAAAATCAAAAAATGTTGGTTGTCTGTCTGGGGTAAGCCTACTACCATATCCACCTAGAGAAAGTTCCCATTGTTTTTTGTATTTTCCTCAGGGTGATGTTTTGCAATTTAGCAATAGTTATAAGGGATTTATTGTTATTCAACTACACTACCACAGAGACTTGATGGTAACGTTTGTTCTAGAGTGAAAATGGCTTGAATTGTATGTGTGTACCGTATAAAATGTACTTTAAAATACACATTTCTCAGTGTTTACAGTAATAAAGATTGTACTTTTCCATCTTTTTAACAGAAAGTGAGTTTTTTTCTTGCACAATGTAACAGTTCCTAAAGATGTTTATTGTTTTTAATAAATTGTTATTAAGACATAATGGTGTTTCTTGTTTTTTCTCCTGCGAACATGTTTCACTGTTAACTGTGTTAGCTGTTAAAGAGTTTATTTTTTAAATGTACATTGAAAATACGGTGTTGGGTAAGAATCACACTAATAGGGAGTAAATGTGTTTTAACACTGGCACGAGTCAGCTAAAAATCAACACTATTTAGAGTCATTTCTTAAATCTAAGTGTCAAGTAGCTCTAACACATGAAGAGTAACTTAATCAGTTCATTTTGATTAACACTATAGTCTGAGTGTCAAACGTAAATAACACACAGTATTATTTACATTTGACACTCGGACTAGTGTCAAATCTGAGTAACACTTCTTAGTGTAGTGTAAAATAATAACTCTTACCAGAGTTGCATTGACTCTGAAATGTTAACACTATGTTCAGTGTTACTTTAACACTGTAGATAGGACCTATATGTTAACTGGCTTAGTGTTAAAATGTACTCTTTAAGTGTTGAATTGACACTGCCAAGCTCTCACCAGCTTGCATAGTGTGTGTGTGTGTGTATGATGTGTGTGTTTTGTCAGCTCGGTCAGCAATACCCTTGTCAGCCCCTACATTCATCTTAATTTACCCCCCCCCCCCCCCCCCCCCCCCCCGTTGCCGAGGTGTACCAGTGGGTTGGTGACACTGACCTCTCGGTGGGTGGTGAAGATCACAGGGACATCAAAGTGTGATGTAACAAAAGGAGGGGAGAGTAAATCTGAGGGCCACGGCCAAGAAAGACCTCAAACCCGTTCCAGATAATAGAACGCCTCCCTACAGGGCGATGATCTATTCCTAGTAGAGGAATACATACAGTTATTATCTCTGGCCCTCGGTAGGTTGCCTTTTGAGCTTAAGACCAGAGTCTTTCTTTTCTTTTTTTCAATTTCCTTCATTGGCATGTCTAAACCCATTGATGGAGTCAGTGGGATTGGGAGATTCTATGCCTGAAGTTTCATTGTTTAGTCCTCAGGAAATTACTAAATGTCTTATGTGCTTTAATATGATTTCTCACTGCAGGTTCTCAACATCTACTTTGTTTTATTGAGCCCCTTTCAACATCTATAACTTCGTAAATTGTGTTCACAGTCAGCACATTTTTGGAGAGAAAAAAACTATTTTCATAGATGCAGTTCTCATAGGAGGATGATGATGATGATAAAGGCCACAATGTGAATTATGCAAAAGAGTGTTATATTGTGTTGTACCGTAGAAGTGAAGAAGAAAAAGACAATGTTACAGTTTGGACACTGAAAAAGGCTGAACCACAACATGACGACTTCAAATGTTCTCTTCAGGCAGAGATCAGAGACTGTCTATAAGAAGTGGGCGTTACCCTTTGGTTTCCATCGTTTTGAATCCTCAAGTTTGACGTGGCACAAGGTAGCCCCGCCCTAAAGCATAACCTGCTTTATTGTATATTTTATTCAAATGTGACCATCATTTATGAAATGAACATCATGCTGTATTTAGGAAGACTTGAAACTATAGCGATTGAGACCATAAACCCATGTTTACAATGTTTACTGAGGGAATATATTTCAAGTGAGAAGTCGGGTCATTTTCTCATTGACAATCAGACTTCAAATATATATTTTTACATCATTATTGTCTTTGTGGCGATAAGACTGTACCCAGCTTTTCATTTACTGTGACATCACACATGACTCCTTTCACACTGTCAGTAATGAAGCAGTGGGACGAGTTAAAACAGTCAATGACCCTGAGCGTGTTTGGGCAAGACACTCGCTGCACAACTGTGCATCCAAAACCCACCGCTGTGGGAAAGCACAACCAAATCAAGGCCCTTCTGGAAGGATCTTTCTTGGAATTCGATCACGGCGGAGGAGTCTACTCGAGACAAGATCCAGCACATCACGCTTGAGACGGGGAGGGATAGGAAGGGAAGGTATGAGGAGGAATTCCTGTGTGTAGAGACTGGCAGCAGCAGCGGAGCTCTGACGCTCAACACAAAGTTACACTCGCGGATAAAGTGTGTTTGCAGAATGAACAACCAATAACCTGCCGCAGATCAATGTTTGAACACAGCCTCCGGAACCTCGCCTGTGAGATTATGTGTTCAAGTGCTTTCTGTAAAGAAGGGCTAACGTGTGCTGGTCATGTAAATAAAGCACATGTGTGATTACACAGTATGTTACAGGGTGCAGCTCAACATCCTGTGAGTCAAATGGTATTTATCAAAGATGGCTTCTATTGCTCTGGAGAAGTGTTACAACCTGGAGGTCAGGCTCTGCTGCAGGAGACACACGTTGGAAGGGCTGTGAAGTGTGAACTCGAAGAACACTGCTTCCCAATTTGGTAGATTTGTATTGTTAATTCATCAGGGACACATGTTTATCCATCCATCCATCCATTTTCAATACCGCTTATCCTCATTAGGGTCGCGGGGGTGCTGGAGCCTATCCCAGCTGACATAGGGCGAAGGCAGGGGACACCCTGGACAGGCCGCCAGTCCATCGAGGGCACATGTAGGGACATACAACCATTCACTCTCACATTCACACCTATGGGCAATTTAGAGATCAATTAACCTGCAGCATGTCTTTGGACTGTGGGAGGAAGCCGGAGAGCACCCACGCTGCCACGGGGAGAACATGCAAACTCCACACAGAAGGACCGCTCCGACCGGGAATCGAACCCGCAGCCCTCTTGCTGTGAGGCGACAGTGCTAGCCACTACACCACCGTGCAGCTTCTTCTAAATATATAATCCATTTCATCTTATTTCCATATATGTATGTTAACATCTTACTTTGAAAACCGGACTTAGTCACAGGTTTATCCTTCCGTTATCTTCACCAAGGCCCATCGTTGCCAGCTCGATGTGAGCAGATGATTTGACCCAAACATTTGAAGTAACACGAGGAAACCATCTTCTGCTTTCTCGTGATAACAATATAATGATCTCGTTATCATGAGATTACAATAATAATGATAATCACAATGTTCTCTTTATCAAGGCCAGACTTAGATTTTGTGACATGTTTTAAAGAATATGTCAGGATCTGTAGTGTTGTGTCGTGTGTCGTGTTTCCTGATTTATTTTGAAGTCCTTGTCTCTCGTGTCCTGTTTCTCTGCACTTCCTGTCCCTGTGATTGTCTGCCCTGTCCCTGATTGTTTCCTCCTGTGTCCAATCACCTGCACCAGCCCTCTGTATTTAAGTCCTGTTCGTGTCATTCCCCTTTGTCGGTTCGTCTTGTGTGAGCCTGTTTTGTTTGTTTTGAATCCTGTGGAGCAATAAAGTTGCCTTCTCCAGTATTGACGGCGTTTGGGTCCAGTGTCCTGCAGCTGCGCACATAACAGAAGATAAATGTCCTGGTTCTTCTTCCAGCAGATTTATATGGTATCTGAAAATCAAGTAAAGTAGAAGTTGTTTTTTTTAATGGTGCCCTACCATCAGGCTTCAGACATTATTTCCCTATCTTTGCTCTGGGTGCAGGTGTGACACCTTACTACTGTACGAAAATTACAAATGAGTTAACCGTTACTTTTGTTCTCGGCAGACCTTTGGAAGCAAAGCACTTTGAATGGCCTTGCATCATAAAAGTTAGAGGTATTTCCCCCCTAAATTATCAATGAAAATAATGAATCCATTCCATTATCCGAACCACTTATCCTATTTAGGGTGGCGGGGCGCCGGAGTCGACCCCAGCTGACATTGGGCGAAGGCGCGGTTCACCTGGACAGGTCACCAGTCCATCACAGGCCTCATATAGGGACCGACAACCAGTCACACCTACGGGACATTTAGAGTCCAATTAAGCTGCATGTCTTTGGACTGTGGGAGGAAGCCGGAGAACCCGGAAGGAACCCATGCTGACACGGGGAGAACATGCAAACTCCACACAGGACCGCCCAGCCCGGGATCCCAACCCGGACTCCTCTTGCTGTGAGGCGACAGTGCTAGTCACCACCGTGCAGCCCAAATAATGAATCATGTAGCAATATTTTATATTTATTTTATTAAGTATTTTATCTATTGCAAGGCCACATCAGTATTTTCACAATGCTGACATAGACCTCTTTGGACTGTGGGAGGAAACCAGAGCAAAGTGTAGAAAGAAGAAGAAAGAGAAAGAAAGAATTTAAATTAGTCCTGAAGACATCTGAAGAAGGAATTCACTTTCCTTTTCAGTGACAGCACAATTGACATAACCTGCTTCTATTTATATTGTGGAAGGAAACCGGAGCACCGGGAGAAAAGCTTCAGTTCAACGAATACCGGTTGCCTCCTTGTAGTCCTCTGGTGTCTCGAGTCCTAGATATCCTCTTGGGAGAGCAGTGTTCATGTTGGAAGCGTTCTTCCCAGCATTCAGCAGGACGTCTAATGGCTGACCGAGCAGAAGGCAAAGAGCCTTCATTGCGTGGTTTGTTGACTCTTCTGGGATGATGTTCTGGCCAAAAAACAGAAAGCCACGACACATCCCAGTCCCCACATGTCGACGGCTTCAGATATGGGGGGGAGGCCCAAGTCCACCTCTGGACCTCTGTGTGACTAAGGTTGCATTATCATTCCTTCCTTGTTTATGAATCTCACCAAGTTGTTTTTCTCTGGGTCAAGGGCCTTGAGTTCAAGCATTTCCCCGTTTAACGTGATCTTTATGGTCTTTATGGATCTTGATAATATCCGACACTGTCAAGACTCCACTTTGAAACTTGTGGCTGAATACCGGGTGCCTCCTTGTACTCCTCTGGTGTTTTAGTCCTCCATCCTGAATTGTCAGAGCAGTGTTCCCTGTTGAAATAAGTGTTGGTGCTCTTTCCAGCATTCAGCAGGTGGTCTAATGGCTGACCGAGCAGATGGCCAACAGGTCTCATTGCGTGGTTTGTTGATTCCTCAATGTCAGTTACTTGTGATACTGTATTTGATGTGTAACTTCCAGTTCCAGTTATTGGAAGGTGGAACCTTGTGTCCACCTTCCAATAACTGGCCCACTAAGCTAGCGCGTGAGTGTTTCTGCGTTGAAAGAGGTTAGCGTTAGCATAACAACCGGCAAACAGAGTCAGCCATCTTAGAAACTTTTTAATAGGCTATATTTTTTCCATTGTATTAGTATTTAGGTTTCCTCTTAAGTTAGGTTAGCTTACTCTCCACTAAAGTTGTGTATGTTCTCCTGCTAAGTGAGCGGAGGTGAGGAAGGCGGAGGAGGGCTTGGTGAGAGGAGGGGTGACGCGGAAGGGGCGGTGCGGTTCTCCTCAGCGGGCGGTGTCAGCGGGAGGGACCGGGACAGGGATTCATTTCCCCGGGTGATTGGACTGGACTGCACGAGCGGACTTCAGGTGAGAGGAAGGAGCCGTTTAGGGCGTTTTCTCGCGGCTCCGCAGGGGGACGTCTGGCGTTAGGCTCCCGGAGGAGCAGCGGAGCGGCTTTATAACTCACTGCGCGGACCAACGATAGGCTACGTTTTTATACAGTAACTCAGAATGTGTGTTTTTAACATGATAACAATGCGCAGTATCTGTGAGGAATACTGTGAAGATGACACGAGCTGGTTTGGACACTGGAAAGATCATTGTCTCCGCACACTAAACAATTCCATTAAATTATTCAGTCACGTGTGCAAATTTACGCTTTATTTATTCTTCATTACAATTTTATATATATATCTATATCTATATAGATATATAGATATATCTATATCTATATAGATATAGATATATCTATATATATAGATATATATATAAAATAAAATATAGAGACTGTTTATATATATATATATATATTTGTATTGATCACGTCATTTTTATTTGATGACATCATTTTTGTTTTATTAATATCGTCCTACACAAGCCTCTATACCTTTTACTTTAAGTAACCTATCCAGAAAACATAGCAAGGGCAGGCCTTAAAAGCAATGTTGGTTACTTATGCAGCAGTGACATCTTGTGGCATACAATATTAATATTGTATTTCTGTAATCCTACACGATTTTGTACACGATGAGTTGTTTTACCCAGTAAATCAGTAACCATTGTCTTAAGGTCTTCAGGATCTATTGCCACGGCTATTGTCTGCACTGTGTAGACAGGCCTGTTTTTGCATTAAGCAGAATGCATCATTCATTATTCAAATAACTTGGCAATAGGTGACATAAAGCAGCGTGTGATCAGACCACCGTCCCTGTGTTGACATTGGTGGCTCTGTGATTGCCTGTCTTTGTCTGTGCGTGACTGCCCATGCTATGCAGCCACTGCCTTTGCATGTTCGTGCTGACGCATCGCCCATTTGTTTATGTGCTAATGCTGTAACAAGATCGTATATTTTCTTCCAAGACATCTAGACAGGAATCTTGAGTGAACTTGATTTGGGGGAAAAAAGAAAAAGAAAAGTCAAAAGCAACAATTTGAGTGGACTTTCTCCAAAGTCGCCGGTGGAAGATGGAGAAGGGGGAGGAGGCGCATCATTGATGTCTTTACGTTTGATCATCAAATCAGACTGTAGAGGCTATTGATATCTCAGACTCATAATGCTTGTTTTGTCCGGGTTGCTTTGGCTTCCTGGCGTTGCATTGATTGTCAATAAAGCAAGTTGCCATATCTTCTTGTCTCAGCTCTCTGCTGCAGAAAGCTTTCTCATATCCTGAATCATACACAGTACAGTCTAATCTCATTATTCCTTATTACTGGGACTGTATGACTCGGCTGATGTTTTGTGTTATAACATTGATGTAGGGTGTGATGCTACAGAGCCACCCGAGCCTAAGATCTGTTGCTGAAGGGATCTGGATCCAAAAAGGGACCCACCTCTAGCCTGATTGTGGTATCACATCTCGCCCCAAATTACTAAATCATTTTCTCATACGTCACACCGCTAATATATATATTTATTATACTTGGGCATAATATGTTCACAGTGAGGGCTGTGGAGGTGGTGGGGGGCTTAGGTTCAGTAAAGAAAACATCATGGTTTGGCTTAAAGGGACCAAACTAAAACTTAAACTAAAGCACTTTGTCAGATTAAGGGTCAAACGGATTTTGGTTCCCATGGGACACAAACGACCGTCCCTCAAAAACATAATCTGCAGTACAGTTCCGTTGTATAGTAGCGTCACTTTTAGGAGATAGGGCTGTTTTGGGGATTGTTTGCCAAATGCCATTCACCTCCATTTGTATTTGTATCTCGAGAGGCTCTCAAAACAGAACAACTTAAATCATGGGGAAGTAGAAAAGTATGATTTTCTTGTGATTTGGGTGAACCAATCCTTTAACCTCTCAGATAGGAGTTGTTTCTTCACTGTTTTGCTCCCAGCAACAAGCTCAGGGTCTGGTCTGACCGTACAGGGGCCAATGTGAGCAAATTAATAAAAACATCTGCTGACTTCACGACTCTTTCCTGCTCGGGCTAATTCACATCTTGTCCCCCCCAGTGGCTGCCGTTCAGTAAAAGGCTCGTAGGGTCACGGGTATGGAAATGCTGACGGCTCATTTAAAGGCAGAGTCCCTGATTATGGGCTGTGTGCATTTCTCCATTGGACGTTTCGATACGGTCACAGTAATTATACAGCACTTAAACCTGCTTTATAATACATTTAAAGAAAGACATGAATATCAAAGATTTTACAACATGGGAACTTTAAGGCATCGCCGCTCCTTTGCGACAATATTCTATGAATATGAAAAGTGAAATGTAGGGACCCAAACACCCACATTACAATCACAATCAATCATCAATACACAGGAGCTCATACCATCAAACCATTACTTCCTGGTCCTGCTAAAGGAAGAAATGGCGAAAGAGGAGGAATGCCGACTCATTTATTTGAGAAACACACACTATAATTTTGGCATGTGATCGTCATAATCATTATGTGTATAACGTGTGGAGAAATTGTATGACAGCACTGTGCTGTGTTATTTCATAGGCGTCAGCATGTCAGCGAATGTCAGCGCCGAGGAGATGGAGGAGATCAAGGAGGCCTTCCAGAAAGTGGGTGAGTAAAGGTGTGTGTGTGTGTGTGGATATTGCAGCAACCAATCAGACAGTGATGAACTAGTCATCCATGTTTGACGTGAGGGTAAAGCAGCTGAACAAACGCATGCTATCAACACTGAGCGTTCCCCATCTGACAGACAGATGTTTGTCTTGGGATAAACGGGAGGAAATTTAAACCCGTGACGCGCCCACATTTAAGTTTTGAATTGTTTGACATGTTACACCTGCTGTTAGCTTAGCTTAGCATAACGACTTGAATCAGCTCGCTCGGCTCTGTCCAAGGGAAAAGGTTTCAAGTGTTGGCTAGTGAGTTTAAGAGGTGCTGGTAGGCTGATTAGCCAGGCCAGCTGTTTCTCCTTATGCTACAGTCTTTGTGCTAAGCTAACTTTCTCCTGCCTCCTATGTAACAACCAGACTTGAGCGTGGTATCAGTCTTCTCGCCGAACTCTAAGAAAGCGAATGAACGTGTTTCACCAAACTGTTGGTGGAATTGTTTCGAGGGATACTTTGTCACATTTATTACATATCTCACCAAAAGTCTGGATAGTATATCACTCTCTTCTAATGCTGTTCTCATGTTGACTGTGCAGTGACCTTGTGATTTTGACTGAGAATGGTTATTCCTCTACTGCACACTGTGCTGCTATTGTCGCACCGATGGGGAAAAGAGATTCAAACTTGTCATTTCCCCTGGCTCTGCCCCTCTTCTCTAGATGTGGACGGTAACGGGTACATCAGCGCCTCTGAACTCGGTGACCTCTTCAACGAGGTGGGCTATCCCATGCCCGGGTACCAAGTCAGGCTACTCCTCCAGAAGCTGGACAGAGACAACGACAGCCGCATCAAGCTCGAAGAGTTCACGGCTGTAGGTAACACTAACTAGACGGATTCACTGCCCTTACTGACAGTTGACTACACATTGGGGCCCAGGTGGTTCAGTCCAAAGTGTGGGCATAGTGCGGGGCCCGACACTTTGCCTATCAAATGAACCCGATTGACTCGAAGCCTCGGCGTGCCCTTCTTTTGTGTGTGCACATTCAGATTTTCACGGAAATGAAGGACGACCGCGCGTCCCAGAGTTTCAGGAAAGCTCTGAACAAGAAAGAAGGTATCTTAGCCATCGGGGGAACCAGCATGATCTCCAGTGAAGGAACCCAGCATTCCATCTCTGGTTAGTAACACGAAAGCCTCTGAAATGGTACGCAAGGGCCTGGATGTCAGCAGGCCAAGACACCTGACATTTGACCCCGCTGTATTTCAGAGCAGGAGCGCTTTGCCTTTGCCAACTACATCAACTCTTCTCTGGAGAAGGATCCCGACTGTAAACACATCCTGCCCATCAACCCCGAAACTGAAGCTCTGTTTAAAGCAGTGGCAGACGGCATCATACTTTGGTAACCGACTTTGCGTTACATGTGCTTCTCTATCCACAACTCTAACTGTGACCTTCATCTGCACCTTTTTAATTTGAGCCTCACCTGTGAACTTCTCACAGTCGCTGTGGAGGCCTTGTTTCACGTCAGTGTGCTAATGTGGTTTTTCTTCTCTCGCGTGCAGTAAACTCATCAACCTCTCCGTCGCCGACACCATCGATGAGAGAACCATCAATCAAAAGAAACTCACCGCTTTCACCACACAGGTGAGTTAGTGACACAGTGATCAGCTGCGTGTGTAGTGTTCAGTGATTTAACTTCGCTACACACATGCACACTATGTTCTGACCTCCTGTTTTGGCGCTCCGTCACCCAACTTCAACTCCAACAGGAGAATCTGAACTTGGCTCTGAACTCCGCCTCGGCCATCGGCTGCCAAGTCGTCAACATCGGCGCTCAAGATCTGAAGGAGGGGAAGCCTCACCTGGTGCTCGGGCTCCTCTGGCAGATCATCAAGATCGGACTGTTCGCCGACATAGAGCTGAGCCGCAATGAAGGTAGGAACAAACCACGCGCACACACTTCAGGGACTCTAACACACAGATCGTAAAGGTGTAAAGTATCGTGTCTACCTGTGTACAGCTATAGCAGCGCTGCTGGAGGAAGGGGAGAGCCTGGAGGAGCTGATGAAGCTCAGTCCAGAGGAGCTGCTGCTGCGCTGGGCCAATTTCCATTTGAAGAAAGTCGGCATGTCCATATCCAACTTTTCTGGAGACATTAAGGTGAGGAAGCGTCAGCGTGAAGCCCAAACCTCTCAGTGAGAACCTCCGTTTCAGGCTTTCTAAGACGTCAGACGCCTTAGTGCCGTTTTTGTTCATTCTAGGGTCGTGAGCTGCCATCTGATTGATATTCAATATGTGGATTTAGCAGAAAAATGACATATTGTACAGTCGGGCAATTATCACGATATTTAGACCTAACTCCTCGTATCAATGAGAAAATATTGCAGGCATTGATATTTTTTTATAAGTAATCATTAGTGACGTGGACTAAGCGGGTTAAGACAATTGAGAAGATGACATCACTTTACCGTAATGCATCCTTGGAAATTAGAAAACGACTATTGTGCCATAAGACGATATCCAAAAAGGATATCGATATAATATCCATACAGCTAAAAACGTAACTCAATGCTAGTGAGGTCCACCCACACGAAGGGAAGAAACCAGCCGTTTGTGGTGGGGAGTAACTCGTCTGTTTCTTTGCAGGACTCCAAGGCGTACTTCCACCTGCTCGAGCAGATTGCTCCAGACGGCAGCAAAGCGGACGTCCCACGCATCGAGGTGGACATGACCGGTGTCTATGTGAGTCGGACTGTTAGTGTGTTCTTCACCTTCCACAGTCTTGTTATTTCCGTCACATTTACAGCAGGGATCAGGTAGTGCGTTGGTCCCCTCTGAGAGGAACACTTTTCAAAACACACACACAAACAAACTCTACAGTCTAATCTCTGTGGTTATCAAGTGTCCGTTCCATTCACCGTCTTTATGTTGCATGTCTGAACCGTCCTCTCGACCCCGGCCTAATGTCAGCGTTGTCTATGAGGACAGGCCTTTTCATTACAGTACCACCCTTGTGAAACTCAGCCAATCACATGACAAATACAGGGTCTGCTGCATAGCAATTGTTGTGCGTGCGACAATGAACTGACACACGATTTAGCACTCGGGCCCGTGAAGGATGTTCTGTAAACCCCCTCCCACCTCCTGTGTCTGTATGTGTGTGTCGCCCAGGAGAAGGATCTCACCAAGAGGGCGGAGTGTATGCTCAAGCAGGCCGACCGCCTCGGCTGCCGACAGTTTGTGACCGCCACCGACGTCGTGAGTGGAAACGCGAAGCTCAACATGGCCTTCGTGGCCACGCTCTTCAACAAACACCCGGCGCTCACCAAACCGGAGAACCAGGACTGGACTCTGGAGAGTAAGTGTGGAGGAATAGTCCCCTCCCCCTCCCACATATGCCACCGTCGTGGACGCTAACCTCTCTCTCTCTCTCTCTCTCTCTCTCTCTCTCTCCCTCTCCCCCTCTAGGTGAGACCAGAGAGGAGAGGACGTTCAGGAACTGGATGAACTCTCTGGGAGTCAGTCCGCATGTTCACCACATCTACGGGTCAGCGTGCCTCCGTCTGAAATAAGCTGCTTTGCTTCCAGACCGTTTGTTGCTTACTCAAACACGTCCCTGTGCGTATGCTTGTGTTGATGCAGCGATCTGCAGGACGCCATGGTGATCCTCCAGCTCTATGAAAGGATCAAGGTGCCGGTGGACTGGGACAGCAGAGTCAACCTCCCTCCATTCAAGGGAGTAGGAGGAGGGCATTTAAAAAAGGTACATTTACGCACTACTTTACGAACTGCTACAGCAGGTGTTGCAGGTAATAAGGGGAAATATATATATGTATATTCACTACCGTTCAGAAGTTTGGGGTCACCCAGACAATTTCATGTTTTCCATGAAAACACTTTTATTTATCAAATGAGTTGTAAAATGAATAGAAAATATAGTCAAGACATTGACAAGGTTAGCAATAATGATTTATATTTGAAATATTAATTTTGTTCTTCAAACTTTGCTTTCATCAAAGAATGCTCCATTTGCAGCAGTTTTATAGCTTCTCTCACTAGCATAACTGTTTTCAGCTGTGCACAATGGTTTACAAGGGTTTTCTAATCATCATTAGTCTTCTAAGAACACAATGTACCATTAGAACACTGGAGGGATAGTTGTGGAAATGGGCCTCTATACACCTATGTAGATATTTCATTAAAAACCAGACGTTTCGACCTAGAATAGTCATTTACCACATTAACAATGTATAGAGTGTATTTCTGATTAATTTAATGTTATCTTCATTGAAAAAAACAGTGCTTTTCATTGAAAAATAAGGACATTTCTAAGTGACCCCAAACTTTGGAACGGTAGTATATATATATATATATATATATATATATATATATATATATATATATATATATATATATATATATATAAAAATACTAGAAATCATTTTGCAATATTCTAACCAGCCGGGTTAGGTTGAATAAAAAACGCTTCAGTGGTAGTTTCCATCAACAATAAATGTCTCCAAGATCCCATTTTGCTACACAACAACACACAATTAACTGTGTGTGTGTGTGTGTGTGTGTGTGTGTGTGTGTGTGTGTGTGTGTGTGTGTGTGTGTGTGTGTGTGTGTGTGTGTGTGTGTGTGTGTGTGTGTGTGTGTGTGTGTGTGTGTGTGTGTGTGTGTGTGTGTGTGTGTGTGTGTGTGTGTGTGTGTGTGTGTGTGTGTGTGTGTGTGTGTGTGTGTGTGTGTGTGTGTGTGTGTGTGTGTGTGTGGTGTGTGTTTTAGATGGAAAACTGTACCTACGCTGTGGATCTGGGTAAGGAAAAAGCCGGTTTCTCCCTGGTGGGGATCGGCGGACAGGACCTCTACGATGGCAATGCAACACTAACTCTGGCCCTGGTGTGGCAGCTAATGAGGAGGTGATTTCCACTTTATAGTGAAACCTAACTTCTTTACCTGGTAACGCCACGAGAAACCCTGCAGCCTGAAACAGCTAGAGGGCGCTGCTCTGTGGGTAAACAGTTCCTGTCAGGAGCCGGGTTTGACGTGAACGATCTGTGCGCAGGTACACGTTAAATGTTCTCGAAGACCTCGGACACGGAGAAGTGGCAGGAGACGACTTGATAGTGTCATGGGTCAACAAGACTTTGGCCGAGGCCGGCAAGAGTTCCTCCATCAAAAGCTTTAAGGTGAGTTTTAACAACACGACCAGCCTGTGCGCTGTATTTCCACCCTCCACCAAAAAGAAGGTCGGTTCTATTTTTACGGTGTGCTTCATATAATGTTTTGTATACGTTTGTGTGTGTGTGTGTGTGTGTGTGTGTGTGTGTGTGTGTGTGTCTCCCTCCGTTCAGGACAAATCGATCGGGACCAGCATGCCAGTTCTGGACCTGATCGATGCCATTCAGCCCCAGAGTGTGAACTTTGAGCTGGTTCAGATAGGAAGTCTGTCCGACGAAGACAAACTAAACAATGCCAAGTAATTACCTACTATTCTGTGCGTTTGCTCCTGGTGACTTAGAGGTTACAGTGCGCCTCCATTCCAGCCCAGAGGACAGAGTTAACGGAGGTGCCCTTCAGCCCTATTCATACAGGACTAACTAGTATCATCAGGGGATCTCATGGGATGTAGATGTGGTCTGATGCCATTGGGTCTCCATGCTGCGCAGCGAGATGGAACTCTTGAACGTACCCCCAAAATGCTGCTCAAACTGTAGTTTACATTTCCCCATGCAGCCTCCATGATTCTCAAACAGGAATGAGGCACAGACCATATCATGGGACTATATTATCACATGACCTCTGCGTTTGGTGAAATATGGACGGTCATCCGTGTTGGAATAAATTACAGTCACAGACTTCCACAATTATGACAAATTACTCGAGGTCCCCAGGTAATACTAGTCCGGTGTGAATCGGGTACGTGGATAAAAGCAACAGTCTCTCCACAAAATATTATGCATACAAATACACAAATATATCTCCAAATGTAGCTGGTGAAAAAAAAAAAAACCCGGTGACGATCAAACAATATGTCGAACAGAAATAAATGCATTTCCAAAAATACAAAGAGGGTCACAGATGTCATTGGTTGCCATAGTGATCCTAACCGTGACCCTTTCCTGCACCAGATTTGCCATTTCCATGGCGAGGAAGATCGGGGCCAAAGTCTACGCCCTGCCGGAGGACCTGGTGGAGATCAACCCCAAAATGGTGATGACCATCTTCGCCTGCCTGATGGGGAGAGGCATGAAGAAGGCGTAAAGGAGACACACACACACACACACACACACACACGCACACACACACACGCACACACACACACACCCTGCTGAAAGCAAAAGACATATATAAAAAAATCAAGGAGATATTTCTTCTTCAGAGCTTCAGGTTTAATCACGCCTCAGCGTTTCCCATGTGCCACTGCCTCATGGTATGTCGGTTCCATGCTGCGGTATCTTCCAACTACAATAACGATGTTCTTTACTGAACACCGTTTGGCCTTTAAAAACAAAGAAAAAGACCAAAGCTGTGTGAGGCTTTAGGCTATTTATGTCCCTGGAACCTGTCAAACATGTAAGTCCTTTAACTAACCGCTTTAATCACATCTATTCTAATGGGATTTTAGGGGGATGCTTATGAAATAGATTAATGGATGTAATACGAGGCATGCGTTTAGGTATGATTAATGGCTCATCATTTAAAGGGGTAAATCCACAAACTGACCAAATAACATGAATGCCATATCTCGTCTTATTTCTTCACTTATGGTGACTGTTTCATGCTATTTGGTTATTGGTAAACAATTAATTTAATTCATTCATACATTTATCAATGAATTGACCCAAAATGAATTCATCCCGATAAAAAAAAGAAAAAGAAAAGCCAACTCATATTATATTACATCTGGGGGAATTAAAAATCTGGATAAAGATATTTCTGACCCCTGACGTTAATCAAACCCCAATATTAAAAACACTTTGAAGCTCCCATTTTAGAGAAATAACAGTGCATCAATGCAGCAGCTTCTTCTCTACCTTGTTGCCATCTGAAATGAATAAACAGCCATGATTGAAATATGATTTCTGAGACTGATTTCCCTTCCTGAAATATTAATATTTCTTTTGTCTTAATGCTGCAGCTGAATATGTGGATATGTTTTAAAATGTTTCAGGTCTTTTGCTGCTGATGTTGACATTCCACTAATGTTCACTTTATTTTTCTTTAATCCCGAATGTGTATCTTTATCGGTCCTGTGGAATTTCACTGTGGGCGAGATCATGCTTTACATGATAGCAATACTTCCAAAACTCAGTGTGTTATCAGATCAATAATATTCAATAAAAGCATTTTTCCATGGATTGTTTTTCTATTTCTCTTTGTTCTTAGTTAAAGGTGTTGTGAGTATTTAATCATAATCTGTTGATGGACTGGAATTGATTTGGGAATATAATGAATTAATTTTAACTATAAATGAATTATGCATTAAAAATTCTTAGTAAAGACAAGTTTTAATGTTATTCTGTCTTTCAAGAGAAAAAAAAGTGCTGGTGCAAACCGGTTGTACCTCTAACAGCTTGTGTGCATGGCCCTACCCCCTGATCACCGAGGAGAACGTTCACATCTATTCAGCTTGTGGTAACCACGGTAACCACAGACCTTCTTTCAGGCATCAAACCAAAGACCAACATTGACCTCAAGACCAGGCAAAAATGTGGACTCATTTCTGGGTTCGATGTTTTTCCTGCAACTTAAAGCAGCTTCCTGGTACTGAAAGCTTTTAGTGCTCTTCTTTCATCAGCAGGGGGCGCTGCTCCTTCATTAGTGGAGACGGCTGACCAGAAACAGGACGGAGGATTCACCTGTTGATCTACAAATACATAGCTAAAGGCTAAAACACAGAATTAAATGCATACTTTTAAAAATGAATAATTCAAAGTTAAAATGAACACATGTAATCCATATATCCATGTAATTAATCTTAAACTCAAGTCTCTGTTTATTTATTTACGTATAATGTCCTACCTAACCTTAGTGTAAAGCTGGTTAGATTAGCCTAATATTCAAATAACCATTACAAGTATGATCTAAGATACCCTGTTGCACCGAAGCTAAAAGAGTGCTTGGCTTGTGGGAAGTGTTGGGCAGTGGATTACTACATCTGGATCAGTTCGGTGTTGAGTTGTCTACTCTAAAAAGCCTTGATGGCACACATAAAGCCACAGCTGGATGTCGATGTTTTCAATTTCCCTATACCCAAATGTCAAGCTTAAAGGAGTCGTTCAACATTTCGAGAACACACGTACTCACCTCCTTCACGACATTAACGACATTGTGTTCCACAAAACAAATGAGGTGCAGCGGGTTGATGAGCTTTAGTCGCCGCCATGCTTTTATGACATGCGTCCGTCTGCCCCGTCGATTTTTGACGAGGAAAATGTCCTCAAATTTGGGATCAATGTCCATCAATAGACTGGTTAGAAATCTGGTAGTCAAAGGTCACCGTGGCCTCGCGCTCGTCCCATTCTCGTGAATGCAATTCAGCAGAAAGAGCACATTTCTTCCCATTTTGCTCAAACTTCCACTGCTTAGAATTAGGTGGTCAAAAGCAACTGTGACCTCCCAACACACCTTTTTGGCCCTTACTCAAGACTTGTATGCTAATCACTGTATGACACAAATGTCTTAATGATCAATTATTTTTAACAAGACTTGGATATGAACTGCAAGGTGACTGGTTGATGGAAGCTCACAACCACGAGTCAGTCTTGTTCATTTTAGTTTAAATCATACCCTGCTTTATGATCTATGTGACTCTAAATGGAGCCTCATTTATTAAATGAACATCATACTGTATTGAAGAAGACTTGAAACTAGAGATTGAGACCATGAACTCATGTTTACAATGTTTACTGAGGGAATAAATCAAGAGCAGGTTTCCGCCTGCTTCAGCTTCTTAAAGGGGGAACCTAAGAAAAAAGTACACCAATATTCAGTGGGCTATATAACATGTTGGAAAGAAATACTGCAACCTGCTCATGTCATATGTGCATATTACAGAAGATTCCACCGGAGCGGCGAACATCCATAACTTTCCACAGCGAGGAACAGCACACCAATAAGGAATCTGGTATTATTCCCATCTGTGCTACTTGGTCCACTCAAGTCTAGTATTGCTAATATTATTCATAGGTTATAATGAGTCCTTTAACAGACCAAAATTGTCATTTTAATTCTGAGTACATTTTTAAAAACAGTCGCTCAAATTTCTGAAACCGCAATGAACAGATCTTTGAAACGTAAGATCAATATTCTCAATATTCTAATTCCAATATCTCAAAGCCCGTGTGCAGGTGTGTGCTTACATGAAAAGCACTTCTCTTGCAGTAATCAGAGGGATGAACGCACACAAAGACACACTTCCAGCAACGGAGGCCACTTCAAACAAGGCCCTTGAATTCAGATGAGCTCGCTGGCGAAAAAGGAACACACACGCGCACAAGCACACTATTTGCAATTTAAAATATTCTTTTAGTGTGCCATGTGATCGTTCCCTTGATAGGTGGATCGCTGATTTGTTCACTCCGTCCATCCTCCGTCTCATTGGTCAGACCTTCGTGATTACTGTCTGGTGAACCCAGCAGAGTGGAGAGAGACGAGAACTCAACTGATGGATTGACGGGCTCACGTTTGGATATCTGGAACATCTCTCAGGTTAGTTAGTAAACATCTTTCTTTCTCCCCCTCTTCTGATCTGTTGTCATAACTACTGTACAGCTGGTTGCTATGCCACCTGGTATCCGTGGTGATGCCTGATACCTTCCTTTTTTCTGACTGTGAGTACATCATTGTGTGTGTGTGTGCGTGTGGGTGTGTGTGTGTGTGTGTGTGTGTGTGTGCAGTATGTCAGATCCAGTGCAGGATTCACACAGGCTGTCAGTGAAAACCTGGACAGAGGACGAGAGTGACCGAGCTGACAGCACACCCAGCAGGTAGGCTACACGCACGCACGCACGCACGCACGCATGCACGCACGCACGCACGCACGCACGCACGCACGCACGCACGCACGCACGCACGCACGCACACACGCAATCAACTTTGTACTATTATAAGCATCTTTTGAGAATTAAAGCTTTATAGGAGATATTTGAGATGTTGAATCTAAACGAATCAACATTAATAACACACTGAAGGATGGAGAGCGATGTGATGAGATGTCTGTCATCAAGTCACAGTAAAACTTATTATATTATACATATATATATATATATATATATATATATATATATATATATATATATATATATATATATTGCGTTCAGGCTGGCAGCAGGTTCATCTTTTGAGTGTTGTATTGCATTCCACCTTAACTAGACAGCTATATCATTTACTAATATTTAATTTGATATTTTTGTATGAACAATGAAAAAATAAAACCTGGCTGTTACTGATAGTGAGCAACCTGTGCAATTATCACCCAATTCTGAAGTGGCCCTCAGATCTACAGAACGCTTCAACTTCTTTCAGCTTTATGTTATCTCAGCTTCAGCGTCACAGCTCTCATCCAACCCAGGAAGCAGGAAGATGATTTCAGCCAAACAAAAGCTCAGATAAATCCCAGTATGTTACCTGCCCAGCACCAAATGGCAGTTAGCAACAAAAAAAGTTAGCCTCCTGCTAATGAACAAAGCGTAGCATGTAGCATACAGTCAAAGAGACAGATATTTTGTCTCAGGAGCTAAAAGGAGACCAGATATTGGACTGAAACGGGAGTAGAAAACGAATGCTAATGTTGCTCCGTGTCCGCTGGATGTGTAAAAAGGTTATGCAACTGTTAGCTAACACAACATTTAATTAAATAACCTATACATTACAATAACTAAATGTACATTTCTTTGTTTTCAACTTTAGAATTGCAAGTCCATTTCTTTACTCCATTTAATGCTCTGGCCTTCATGTGAGATCAAGAAGGAGATACACAGTCACTGACTTATTTGATTTATGTATTTCTGATGTGTGTGTTTTGGGGTACGTGTGTGTAGAGCACAGTCGATGTGTGATGACACTTCTTCAGAGCTTCAGAGGATGGCGGCCATTGACAGAAGAGATATTAATTCCCAGAATTCCTTGCATGGGCGAGGTGCTCTGTCCAGGTATGACAGCTGGTAAAAAAAAAATCTACATGTTGACTTTGAACCCTTTGAATATTCAAAAGGATGTATTCAGACCTGATTTATTTCCAGTGTGTGATAATGTTAATTGTCTGTCTACCCGTCTTCAGGATAGTTAGTATGGTGATGACTCTGAGAGAATGGGCTCAGAAGAGTCTGGCTGAGGAGACGGAGAGACCGGATTCCTTCTTGGAACGTTTCAGAGGCCCCGCCAACACGGACATCCAAGCCCCGCCGAGCAGGTTCAGCCACACCGGCTCTGACACGGGGCATGAAGTCCGACGCTCCAGACGCACGTAAGACACTCTTTTTGTTTTTTGTTAAAAGACTAAATGCGTACACATTAAAACATCAACTGACACTTGCATGTACATCTCCCCCCCCCCCCCCCCCCCCCCCCCCCTCTTTGTCAGGAAGAGGAAGTGTAAGGTCGAGGTCTTATCGCCATCAGATGATGCATACTACTACTGGCTGATGGTGATCGGTTCTGCTGTATTTTATAACTGGACCATGCTAGTTGTCAGGTGGGAAACTATTACTGGGCCTATACAACAATTCTTCTTCTTGTATTTCCATGAATCTTATTTCTGAAGCATACCACTGACATATTTTAAAGTCGCTACTTGTTTTCACTTTAATATTTAATATTAACCAAATCCCTTACAAGAACATTGGCACCATTGGCAATGACTCGCCCGCAATGGTCCTGAAAATAAAAAGACATACCTTGCCCCCTTCTTCTTCTTTTTCTTCTTCTGTTGAGTTTCATGGCAGTTGGCATCTATACGTGTTGCATTAAGGCCATCTGCGGGACTGTACCATGCACCATTTATTACAGTATTGCCATGTCATGTGTGAAAAAAAGACCCAACTATACTGCGAATCATTAGCAGTGCCTGTAAAAATTATCCTAGTAGTGTGAAAGAGGCGATGTCACTACTGTGACATCTCCTTCTACCGCTCCATTTGTTTCAGTCTTCCCACTCTCATCAGCACCGTCTCCAGAAGCTGCACTTTCATCAAAAAAAGCTCTGATAAATCCACTGTACACAACCTGCCCAGCACTAAACAGTAGGCCAATTAGCTAGAACTAGTCGGGCACCAAAATCAGAGCTAAAAGAAGAGTGAATATTGTACTTGTTGGTATGATTTGTTTCATTTGCTTGTGTCCTTGTGTATGTGTCTCTGTAGGGCCTGTTTCAATGAGCTCCAGATGAGGAATGTGTTGGTGTGGCTGGTACTTGACTACCTCTGTGATGGAGTCTATATCCTGGATATCGCTGTTCGTCTCCACACAGGTACTGAACACACTGGGGGCATAATTGCTACTTGAAAATGTTTGATAAAAAACGTTGTCCTGGATTTTGGTTTTAACCATGGACTCTATATAAGACGTGGACATTGTCACCGTGACGTTACCCCTTTTTTACTACAGTTTCAAGTCTTGAGTTTTGCAACCAAACTGTTATATTTACTTTATTGTTTACAATCTGTGAAAAGAATAAAGTTCAAAGAGAAAAATCCCCGACAACTCCAAGGACCAGACAACGTTGGTAAGATCCAGTCTGTCAATCACACTAAGCCCCGCCCTAAAGCATACCCTGCTTTATGGTCTATTTGACTGTAAATGGACCATAATTTACTAAATGAACATCATGCTGTATTGAAGAAGACTTGAAACTAGAGACTGATGTTTACTGATGGAATAAATCAAGAGAGAAGAAGAGTATTTTCTCATAGACTTCTACACAATCAAATTTCTTTTTGCAAAAAGAGGAGTCGCCCCCTGCTTGTCAGTAGCGAGAATGCAGGTTTATGGCACTTCAACATTGATTTCACTTTCCAGAATGGAGGTTGCCGCCTGGTTTTAACGAACACGTCTGTAATCTGAAAGACACCGACATTGATTAATATACTTATGTGTGTCATGCACGTGAAGGTTTCCTGGATCAAGGCTTGATGGTGAAAGACATGCGGCGTCTGAGAGAAAGCTACGTTCGAACCTTGCAGTGTAAAAGTGACATCTGCTCCATCCTCCCAACCGACCTCCTGTACCTGACTGTCGGAATCAGCTACACGCCTCTGCTTCGATTCAACCGGCTGCTCCGCCTGCCGCGGCTGTTTGAGTGGTTCGAACGCACCGAGACGCGGACGGGCTACCCCAACGCTTTCCGCATCTGTAAACTGGTTCTGTACATCCTGGTGATCATCCACTGGAACGCCTGTGGATACTACAGCTTCTCCAAGGTCCTCGGACTGGGCTCGGATTCTTGGGTTTATCCCAATGCATCGGATCCTGTGTTTGGCTCCCTGACCAGAAGTTACATTTACTGTCTGTACTGGTCCACTCTGACACTGACCACCATTGGAGAGACGCCTCCTCCGGTTAGAGATGAGGAATACTTGTTCCTGATATTTGATTTTCTGGTAAGTCTATAGCAAAGGCGTACTTTAGCTGACATTATCTTACCGTGACTGATCCTCAGTTGTTGGAGTTGTTCACTAACACTAGTACTTCTGTCCTAGGTTGGTGTTCTGATTTTTGCCTCCATTGTGGGCAATGTTGGATCCATGATCTCCAATATGAATGCCACGAGAGCAGGCTTTCAGAGCCGGGTAGACACACTGAAACACTACATGCAATTCAGGAACGTGAGCAAGGTGCTTGAGCAGCGCGTCATTCGCTGGTTTGACTACCTCTGGACCAATAAGAAGACGATAGATGAGCAGGAAGTGCTGAGGAGCCTGCCCAATAAACTGAGAGCAGAGATTGCTATTAATGTTCACCTGGACACACTGAAGAAGGTAGAGACATACGTAGACCATGTGACCCAAATTCAATTAGCACCATTTATCCATCAATGGAAAGCATTATGTCATCAGGCACACACAGGACCTGAACTTATTTGCGACAAAATAATATTGGCTGTGTGTGTGTGTGTGTGGACACCCAGGTGCGTATCTTCCAGGACTGCGAGGCAGGCCTCCTTGTGGAATTGGTATTAAAGCTTCGACCGCAGGTTTTCAGTCCTGGAGACTACATCTGTAGAAAGGTTAGTATCATTTTACTGGTACTGGTTGGAGGACGTAGTATTGCTACTGTTGTACTACTTCTTGCAAGGCACATTTACTTCTGTTTCTAGCCTTACCACTAGTAACACGAGTCAAAAGGGCTAGTTTTCAGTGCTCAAATATATTCTCTGTCTATTTTTTGGTTTTGTACAAGGGAGATGTGGGTAAGGAGATGTACATAATCAAAGATGGCCAGTTGGCAGTGGTGGGGGAGGATGGAGCCACCCAATTTGCCGTTTTGACATCGGGAAGCTGCTTTGGAGAAATCAGCATCCTGAACATCAGCGGCAGCAAGATGGGGAACAGGCGCACGGCTAACATTCGCAGTCTGGGATACTCGGACCTGTTCTGCCTTTCCAAACAAGACCTGATGGAGGCGCTTCAGGAGTTCCCCCACGCCAGGACCCAGCTGGAGCAGAGGGGGCGGGACATCCTGCGTAAGGAGGGGCTTCTGGAGGAAGTAAACGTGTCCGCAGGGGAGGATCTCGAGGAGAAGGTGGAGAGGCTGGAAACCAGTCTGGATCGGCTCCAGGTCAGTGCTCTTAGTCCACTACTGCAGCTGCTGCTGGTCCTGTGGCCACTTTCCAAACTAGAATGGTAATAACTGCTGATCACCTTGTTTACAGACGTGTTTGGCCCGTCTGCAGAGTGAGTTCAACTCATCCCAACTTCGCCTGAAACAGCGAATCACAACCCTCGAACACAATGTCACCACGGGGGCCACAGGCAGCGGCTTCCTGTCGGACGCCGACGGCATCGAGAGTGTGTTTGGCGGTGACGGCGTGCGCAGTGAAATCAACATCCGGCTTTAAATAATGCCAACACACCTTGAACCTCTCATTTTGTCCGATGTTAACTGACCATTATTTGTCCAACATGTAAAAAGTATTTGTACTTTATTTTGAAGCTGTCTTAATGTCTTCTTCACTTCTTTCAAATTTCCTGTCTCTTATTTTTACACGTTTTCTAATAGATGATGAGAACATATTGGTGGATTCAATTCATTATAATTCTACTTAACTTTATATGTGTGTCGCACCTTTTGCCCCGATCAGACACCAGGAAAAAAAACAATGTGATGTGCCAGTGGAACGTATAGGCTTGTATAGTAAAGGAAACACACTGGCCACTACAGAACTAACCAGTACACTACTATGGGACATTAATAAGCCTAAACAGTGTCCACTTGAATTATGTCTAACATGTGTCTTCAGTTATGTTCATGCCCAATAGGGGGCGCTAAATCTCCACGAATGCTCGAGAAAGCCTTCCAGTTATGAGAGCTGAATTTAGATGCATCACCTTACATTTCATATACACTACTCCAGTAGAGTGTTCAACTGGTCGGAACCCAAATCAAATAATGTGCTCATATTTCGCATATATTAGAACGTATATTATAATATATTTGAGTTTAAAGGAATAGTTTGACATTTTCCGCATGTCAAACTATCCCTTTAGGCACATTTTCTGTGACGGCATTAGTGTTGTCTATAAAGGACTTTTGTATATGGTGGCCAGAGCACAAACTAAATGAATGCAGAAGAAACAACACCAGTAATCGGATAAGATTACGCTGATATTGTTAATAATAATAATAATAATAATCCATTTAATTTATATAGTGCTTTTCAAGATACTCAAAGACACTTTACATTATACACGGGGAGCAATGCAGGGTTAAGTGTCTTGCTCAAGGCCACATCGACTAGGGCGGGGATTGAACTGCCAACCCCTTGATTGAAAGACGGGCATGCTAACCACTTTAGATCCATAGACGCCCCTGTCTATGGGTCTTGTTCTTCACATTAACTTTCCATAAACAAAAAATGGAAACCTTTTCTTGTTCTTCTGGAAAAACCCTCCTTGCTTTGAATCTGTTTCTGTCTCACAGATGTTTCACTCTTGTTGAAACCAATCAGTCATTATTCATCAGCAGCTTTAGTATTAAAATACTGTTAAATACCCTCGCACTGACCATTTATTTTGAGCATGATAAATGACATGCACTGAACACACCTACTGCATAACCATGAATGGCTCTTCTGTTAAAAGTCCTCTCATGTGGTCACACTCTGCAGCCTTGTCAGTGACTTGGGACCAAAGTCCAATGTAACATCAGGAAGTCACTTGAAAGGAACTGAACAGTGAGAGAAATCTCTGTGTTAAAAAGGTAGAAACATGCTGTTTGGTTCTCTGTAGCTTCCTCTGTGCTTCTCTCACTTTATCTTTTTTAATCTTCTTTGTTTTTAATCCCACTCTGCTTGTCCTGGGACTCTTCCCTTGTGCACGTCTCTTTCCTTGCATCTAGATTCATCATCATCATCTTCTTTCTTCTATTGAGAATCTTTGTAGTCGTGGATCAAGGGGTTCATGTTGTGTGTGCGCATGCAGTGTGTTAACAGTTACTGTGTGTGCTGTGTGTGGGTTTGACTTTATGTGTGCGTTTCAGACACGGAGATGAGCTTTGTGTTGCTGTGCGTGATGCTGGTAGCCGGCGTGACGCCTACGTCTGCTGCAGCACAGGTACGTTTTATTGCAATTTCCATTGACAATGAAACGCATCTATTAATCACTGTTGGGAAAAGAGAGTAGTTTTTTTCACATAGACATACAAATCAAAACATAGTTTTAGAATAAAAAACGTATTTTTTGGGCTTCATGATTCTGTAATTAATCAATGGAAATAATAAACAAATATGGTTTGCTTGCCAGTTTCAATTATTTACAGCTCATGCAACAAAGGAAATGGGTTGGATCAAATCCTAATCCCCCTCAGGTGTAGTCATAGTCCACCATGAAAGTAAAACACTTTAAAAATCTATTACATTCACGATACAGTAATTCAATGAATGTTGCATGTGGTCAGAGAACACTGCAAGCATGAGTAGTGTCAAAAATGATGCTTCCCCAAGAAGGAAAACGTGAAACGGGTTTTAATCACATACACCACTTAGTGATATTCATATGATATATCATATGAATTAATTACAGATGAAATTGCTGCTCCAGTCGGCATGTTCCCTGTACTGTAGCTTTCATGGTCTCACTCCTAAATGATTGGTGACATATACTGTAACAGTATATGTGTTCCAGCCGGGTATCATCGAGAGCCTCCTCATGGCCACCCACCAGCGCCCCTGGCTCTGGGGTGTCTACGTCTTCACCGTCGGACTTCCTGCCATTCTCTTCATTAGCTTCATGTGGCCTGACAAGGTAGAGTATGCGTTATAGTGCAGAGTTTGGTCCGCTGGACAAGTCAATCCATGTGTCTGTGTCTCTTTGTAGAGATTTGGTCCCCCTGATCAACAGTATTACTACAAGAAGTCTGACGATGCTCAACCAGATGATCCTCAGCTCTCAAAGCGGACAGAGGCAGTGGATACCAAAGGTAATGTTTTATTTCTTATATTATTTCAAGTACCTGTAGAAGAGGTGTTACATCAGTAGTTGTCAGCGGTGGACTCAGGTTGTCTGACGGGCAGGGGCAGCTGCACGCGTTGGGGCATCTCGTTTCGTCACTGGAAAGTCACCCTTTCTCCACTGCAAGGGCATCCTAGAGGGCACTGCATCACTGTTTCACAACAAGAAGGGCATCCAGAAGGTCATGCATCACGTTTTCTCCACTGGAAGGGCATTCTAGAGGGCGCTGCATGCTTTATCTACTGCCGTAGAAGGCACTGTATAATGTTTTCTCCACTGGAAGGGAATCTTAGAGAGAACGGCATCACATTTCACCACATGAAGGGTATCATAGAGGGCACTGCATCACATTTCACCACATGAAGGGTATCACAGAGGGCATTGCATCACGTTTCACCACATGAAGGGTATCACAGAGGGCACTGCATCACATTTCACCACATGAAGGGTATCACAGAGGGCACTGCATCACATTTCACCACATGAAGGGTATCACAGAGGGCACTGCATCACATTTCACCACATGAAGGGTATCACAGAGGGCATTGCATCACGTTTCACCACATGAAGGGTATCACAGAGGGCACTGCATCACATTTCACCACATGAAGGGTATCACAGAGGGCACTGCATCACATTTCACCACATGAAGGGTATCACAGAGGGCACTGCATCACATTTCACCACATGAAGGGTATCACAGAGGGCACTGCATCACGTTTCACCACATGAAGGGTATCACAGAGGGCATTGCATCACGTTTCACCACATGAAGGGTATCACAGAGGGCACTGCATCACATTTCACCACATGAAGGGTATCACAGAGGGCATTGCATCACGTTTCACCACATGAAGGGTATCACAGAGGGCACTGCATCACATTTCACCACATGAAGGGTATCACAGAGGGCATTGCATCACGTTTCACCACATGAAGGGCACCCTAGAGGTAACTGCATCGCGTTTTGGGCATCCAAAGGGGCACTTGTGCACTTTTTTGTCATCATGTGGGCATGCTGTAGTACTCCAGATGGTAGTAATGATAGTACCGTCTTCTTTTCTATGTGTAGGAAAGGCTGACAGAGCTGGAACGAGGAGGAGAGACACTCATGGTAATCAGACCTGAAGGTGAGATTCAACAGACAATATGGAGGTGATAGTGACTGATAATGTTGATTCTACAGGTGCAAAAGCACATCCATCCATCCATCAGAGGACATTTAATGCAGAGTGGATAATTGGTGGATGATAGCTGGTTTTGTTATCATAGGGTGCTCAATAATACAGAGTATGACTGAGGTGAGCAGGTTTAAAAAAGGTCAGCTCGTTTGATGAATAACCCATGACCACATTTTGGGGAATGTTCTGGCTCCGTGCTATCGAGCATAACAAAAAAACAACCAGAAAGGGCAGAACACGGAGCACAGCTCCAACCCAAATGTCTGGTAAAGAGCTCATACATCACCTTGCAAAATACTGGAATGCCAATAACACAGATTTATGTGCTCGGTTTGGGTCGAGCTAAAGTTTTTGTTGTTGTCATTTCTGCTTGCAACACCACTCCTTTAACTATCACCCCTTTAAGTTTCTAGATATTATGTTAGAGGCCATAACAACGTGTGTATATTGTTGCCCTGACAGATTAGCATGTTGAATGTTCTGCTGGATCCATGCAGACCTTTTGTGACACTCAGGATTTTATTGCCAGAACTCTTTCATGGATTTTGAACATCAAGGATTATGAAACCTGCAATTTACAAAGGTCCATTCTGACCCTGAAACCAAAACTAATTGTGGACATATGTGTGTGTGTGTGTGTGTGTGTGTGTGTGTGTGTGTGTGTTCGGGTAGGATCATTGATCATCAGCGCTACGACCACAGGAGACGAAACACACAAGAGGAAGCCATCACATCTTTGATGAGTGGATGAAACTAGGAGCGTACATGTTAATCACAGGGTTCATCTCCATGCATTAGATTTATTCTTTGGATTTAATCGTCCTCCTCGATACGATTTCGATTCGATTAAGTTGAGGTGCCTTAATTACTGTTAATATTTGTATTTTCTTTTACTGTTACTAGACAACTTTATAACTGAGCTCTGGAGGAAGGAGGTGAGCTTGGATGGAGATGGTCACACACATGTGTCGTGGGCATTACAAGGTGATGATGTGTATTGATGCTTTCACTTGCATCGACTATATTGGACCGTTGGTCATTGAATATATTGATCCAGATCGGTGGATTGTTTTATCCTTAAAACTACACAGTGTGAATGCCTGATTACTGACTTACTGACTGTATTGTGGTTTTGATTAAGTGTCAACAGACAATTTATAATTATGTACACATATAAAATACATATTGCAGATAATATTATGTATTAATTATATTGTTAATAATACTGCTACTGTCATTTGGTTGTTTAAGAAACTAGCGCCACCACCTGGTAGCTGTTAAAGGGAGATGTAA